>NW_009629302.1:0-4831 GCF_000690535.1 Cariama cristata | reverse complement strand
TACTATTTCTAACAGAATTTAATTTTAAGCATGATTTACAGATAGATACAAAACTGTAGAATGCATATTTTTAAAAATAACATTTAAAAACTTTAGAACACACACAGCATTGAAAGGCTGCCTTCAGAAAGGACTGTGTGCCAGGAGGAATGCAGCCACGGCCTGACAAGCAAGGAGGAGATGTGTCCTCAGGCATCTCACATGGCACACAAATACACTCCGTTCTCCCCTCTCCTCCTCCCAGATGCTAGCATAGACGCCCATAGCTTACACCCTCTTACTAAACAGTGTATATGGCTGTCTAGATAGCTCAGGCATTTCTTCTTTCTACACTGTGACGTTATATACTGGTTTAGAACATGTCATATAACTTTAGTCTGCTACCTTCAATAGCCATATTAAAAACATCAGCTAACAAAAGTATCAAAAAGGGAACAATGACCTGAATTTGAGATTAGTGTCCAGGTACTTTTTGAGTCATGTTCCATGTATACAATGAACCCTCCTTAGGTTCAGAAATGCTCACAAGTTCCATGGTATTCCCAGGTGACATTTAATTTGAAGGAACAGTTTACTGACCTGATAGGCTATGAAAAACCCTTAATATTAAGTAAGATAATATATTTTGATTAACTTTCCCATATATTTTATCCTAATGTATTATCTGACTCCCTCTGCTACACCCAAGTGGAAAGATGCAGGAGGCATGCAATACTAAAGGTTTTATCCCCATTTCATATTACCCATTTTAAGATTGATACCTGAGGGACTCAAGCAACTGGATAGTAAAACATGGCAGAAAGCCCAACAAAGCTATTGCCATTACAAGAAAACAGTCTTAGGCACTAGAGGGAGCATCTGCCTTTACAGTCACTGAACACAAGTTTCTATGTGCCCACAACATATTCCACGTAATATGCAAAAATTATTTTTTATATTATATATCAGGTACAAGTCCTACTTTTCCCACAAAACTCAAACAAATAAAGGAAATACCAATATTACTTAACTATTGTTTTAAATAAATGCACTTTCTCATCTATTTAACTTACTCAACCATCATTTTAAATTATTTTCTTAAAGTTCAGACTGTGAAAGATAATTGTGCAAAAAAGTTTACTAAATAGCCTAATAGCATTAGAATACCATAAGCTCACATTGTTCAGGAAATGAAAGCAATGACACTTTATTTTAAGGACACAGCTTCAGACTTCTGCAACGCAGACATCCACATCTTGGCTAGCTGCCTAGATTCACCATGAGAGAAAGGCATTTCTGGGGTGTGATTCACCTGATCAGCTCGAGACATCTGTCCGAGGATGAACGTGTGAATCATTTTCTCCAAGTGCCACTTCTATGAACTGCAAAGGTAGCTGAATTCATACGTGGATGTGTACACCACAGATGATTAGGTCACAGCATCCCCACCCAAAAACATAAACAGAACACACTAAGCAAAAATATGTGTGACAACACTAGTGAATATAAATGGGGGGGAGTGTAGCAGGGAGGGTGGGAGACTAACTAACCTTGCCAAATTACCAGCACTAAAGTGAATCGTTTAAAACAGAAAATAGTTCCATGTAGCACTGCTACCATGACAGTCACAAAACCTTAAGAAAACGCAGTGGCAACCAAAGACTATCATTCTCAGCAGAGGATTGTATTGGCTGGTTACCTGGAGTGCACTGGCATCATACACTCATCATACATTTTCTAGTAAAACTCTTCATTCTTGCTACATGCAACAGATTCAGTTAAGAAAGTGAAAGGAAGACACAAAAAGCAGAAATCCCCTATTACAGCTGGTAAGAAATAAGAGAACCTAAACACCTACGAAGCTTGCATACAGATCCATTTGAAACGTTAACAATATTTTTTTCCCCTGAGAGTGATAGGAAACAAAAAGCATCTGCCACCTATATTTCTCTTTAATGCCTCAGCCTTGCTATGAATTCCCTTGCTGACTGGCAGGTATACATGCTCACTTCAAGATAGCCCTCGGCTCTCTGTCTGTCTGGATGCTGATACCTGAAACACTGCCGAGAATCATAGCTTAGTTTACCTTATGCAGTTTAGTAGCCATGGTTTTAATATCAGGCATTATGCTCCCAGACTGCGTGCCAAGCTCTAAGACAGGAAATTCTATTTTCAGATCCATCAAATTGGTACTGCTGCAGTCAAGGATATTAAATTACGTAGTTTTAGTTTGTTGTGTGGTTTCTTGCTTTTGTCTACAATCATCAGCTGTAAATTTTGGAAAGAAATAATATCACCACTTATGTCCTCTGAAGAAAGTACAGTGACTGTGGTTCTCTGGGGTTTTCATTAGAAAGCTCCTTTCTTCTTCCCCTTGGCATGAAGGTCCTCGCTCATTTCTAGACAGTGAGGACTATGCAGCGCAAAGGCAAAACTGCAATGGTATCTTCAGTTATCCTCCCAAATGAGCAAAACAAAGTGATCTCCACACAGGACTTTGACTGAAACAGTGTAAGGTACCAGCAGCCTGTAAATCTTAACTTTCCAACACGGCTAAGAATGTTCAAAGCTGGAAGATCATACAAGCCCACTAGTTTGGACCCTGATAAAGCTGAATAGAAATTATTTTACCAAAAGGATTCTGAGCGCCTGTAAGTTTCAGATCTCTTTTAAAGCATTTCTCTTTGCACTTCAAACAGTTTTGCAGTAGTGTACCAGAGCCTCCACAAAACTAATATAAGCACTTATCATTAAAGTAATAATAAAAACAATATAGAAAAAAGTCACAAAAATAGAACTTAAAAGGTAAAATTTTCAAGATGCAGCAGACATACAGGGTTCCAGAACATAAAAATCTCTCTATATATAACAAAATTTGCCTTGTAGTCCTATGGCTAGCTCCTTTGGCACTGCAGTAACAAGGCAGCTGGAAATTCCCATCAGCACTGAGGCTGTTAGTCACAAAGACTGTCTGAACTGCAGGGCACCCGATCCCAGCATGTGTGGGTGCAGGGAAAAGATGAAAAAAAAAGGATGACAGGAGCAGGAGGAATTACTGTGTGGTCTAGACTTGTCCCAACATGAAGCTAGGACATTACAAGACTCTAATTTAGAGATGAGCAGAGGTGAAGAAACAGGCTTTCATCTTTCTCAATTTCTCCATTCACTCAGCGTGGGCTTCAGCACAAACAGAAGTGCCCAGTTCCCTCAAGTTACATATGTAGCATATTCCTCATCCTGAAAGAGGAAAAGCTGTTTTTAAAGCACTATCACAGAATGGTTTGGTTGGAAGGGACCTTACAGACCATCTCGTTCCAACCCCCGGCGATGGGCAGGGACACCTCCCACCAGACCAGGTTGCTCACAGCCCCATCCCACCTGGCCTTGAACACTCCCAGGGATGGGGCAGCCACAGCTTCTCTGGGCAACCTCTGCCAATGCATCACCAGGAAGAATTTCTTCCTTGTATCTCACCCAAATCTTCCCTCTTCCAGTTTAAAGCCATTGTCCCCTGTTCTATCACTCCATGCCCTTGTCAAAAGTCCCTCCCCACCTTTCCTGTCGGCCCCTTTATGTACTGGAAGGCTGCTCTAAGGTCTCCCCGGAGCCTTCTCTTCTCCAGGCTGAACAACCCCAGCTCTCTCAGCCTGTCCTCACAGCAGAGGTGCTCCAGCCCTCGGATCATCTCTGTGGCCTCCTCTGGACTCACCCAACAGGTCCATGTCCTTCTTGTGCCGAGGACCCCAGAGCTGAAGGCAGTACTGCAGGGGGGGTCTCACCAGAGCGGAGCAGAGAGGCAGAACCCCCTCCCTTGACCTGCTGGCCACGCTGCTTGGGATGCAGCCCAGGACAGGGTTGAGATTCTAGGCTGGGAACACGCATTGTCAGCTCACATCCAGTTTTTCCTCCACCAGCACCCCCAACTCCTTCTCCTCAGGGCTGCTCTCGATCCATTCTCTGCCCAGCCTGTGTTTGTGCTTGGGATTGCCCTGACCCAGCTGCAGGACCTTGCACTTGGCCTTGTTGAACTTCATGAGGTTCGCATGGGCCCAGCTCTCAAGCCCGTCAAGGCCCCTATGTGAACTTAGATTCACTTGACAGAAGATGTGTATTCTGAGCAACTAAGACCCACAGTAATCAAATCTTTGATTAATTTCTATGTACATGGGAGACATTCTGTTGGCCGCTGAACTGAGTCCTGAAGCAGAGATGATCACGCTACAAGCATGAATCAACTGAAGAATCAGGCAACCCAGTTTTTCTCTTGTGAAAGTGAAACAAAAGTTACAGTGATCAGTAATATTACGCTATGAAGGCAGAACATTTTAAACCTAGGAAATTACTCGTTCCCATTGCTCTCTGCTTTTAAAAAGCAGGCACAACTCCCTTCTGTAACAACTTCCTAGGGACTTCATATTTTGGTCTCCAGTCATTTTTGGTCTCACTCTAAAATATGATTATTTTAAGAAAGCAGCCACAAAGACATGTATGAAAGTGGTTGGTTCTGATTCATGTGCTTAGTTCTGTTTAATCGGGACCACAAAAATCAACAGCTATATCCTGTGCTAGGTGAAAAGTACAGCAGAGTAGTCTCAGTCCAGGAGAATGAAGAAGCAAGTCACCTTTATATCTCCTAGATGTATTAAACTGCTTAGATGATGCTCTGTAACTCACATCAGCTCTTTCCCCAGCTACCAGAGGACAGTTTCATACCTCAAAATAGCCAGAGCAACATTTCTGTTTGGTCCACAGGCTTCCTCCCAAACACAACTGATTGTGCTATATGTTGTGAGAAGAAAGGCTACAGATTACTTATATCATTTCACTCCTCCATTCCTTGGGCTTTTTTTTT
>NW_009629301.1:15045-22684 GCF_000690535.1 Cariama cristata | reverse complement strand
ATACCAAAACTTTCAGGCTACAGCTGCTTGGTAAAAATTTTTTACCTATAGTAATTGGGAATCCTGTCTATTTAGCACAAAGTCTGAAGTTCCCTACAAGTGTTATTAAAATTTAAATATATATTTTTTTTCATATTCACTAGTCATCGCCAAAAGCTAACTTCTGCTGCTACTTTAAATACCTCCATTTATTACTATTATACAGATACATTCCTCTATACTTCAGCAGGTTATTAAATGTCTTCCCAACCCATGCTACACAACTTCAGCGCAACAGCCTCTTGCATTTCAAAACCCTACGATTAACATACCGTAATGTTAAAATTGCAACACACCCTTGATGACATGACCTGCACTCTGTCCATTCATTCTTCCTTTCTTGGAATAACAATATTTCAAACCAATAACCAACTTCAAAAAGCCTTTTTTTTTCCAGAAGAGTGACCTGTCACAAATAAAGTATTTCCTCTGTTATTTTCAGGCCAGCGTTCTTATAATTTGTATGCCTGAGGCTTTGCCCCTGTAACTTACCATTTTCAGACACCCTTTTGATAACACATACAGGTCATCACCTTCAACCAGGCATTCCAAGACAGGTACTTCCATAGGTCAGAAATCCCTTGAACCCAGATGACAAGATGTCACAAATCACTTCAAAATAATCTAAGGCTCTAGAATTATGATAAATCAAAGCTATTGGAAAAATCACATATGAAGTTGGATAAACTATGCACAGTGTAGCTGCACTGGGGGGAAGGAGGGGACCTGACTACCCGATTTCTATTTCCGTAACTCGAATAACTACGATGTCTGCACTTGCATTAGTAGCTCTCCAGGGCTGCGCGAATACTTGCTGACCATTAGGACAGCCCTGGGATGGCAAGAGATGTTGCTGATTAGCCAATATTTAGTCTCTGAAAATAAGACTGACTTATGGCAGTTAGGGTTACTTTTATTAGCCATTCCTCATTCCCAAGTAAGCAACTTTCATATTAACATACAGACAGTGGTCTCTGGTGAGGTACAAATACTACAGTATTTCTTTCAACACACCTTTGATTCCATCTCCTACAAATCACAACTTCAAAAGCTTCTTTTATCCTGCATGGTTGCCCAAATATAACTCATCACTTTCCATTGCATACATAATTTCACTTTGATATTCTTTGGTCAGAACAAAGTTGATCGGTACACCTCGCCTTGTCCCAGCCGGCATCAACAGCCACCTCCCACCGGGCACCGCCTCACCTGGCTGGGGAGCCTGAGTGCTGGTCAGGCCTTGCTGACCCAGCTCCCAAGGTTATCTACAGCAATTTGTCAGTCGTTCCCTTTTCATCAAAAATTTAAAGACTGCTGAATTTCCAATAATCTTATTGCCCACATTAGTACCATCTAGTTCAATATTTTATTTTTTTTTTAAACAGAATGAGCTGTTCTCCCTCATATTTCTCCCATACAGAAGTGTAGTAGCTACATAAAGGACAAGCAAGACTCATCCTAACCTTGAGGAGGGTTTCAAATCCCAGTAACTGAAATTCAGGCAGTTCCATTTACCTGAACTGAGGCACCTAGGGAGCAAAGAAGTGCCACAGAGTAATAACCGACTGTCTTCCAGCACTTGCAAAAACAAAACATCCAATACAAACCTCAAGCATTTCCTACACTCCCTCCCAACACAGAAAGATTAAAAACATGAAACAAAACAAAACACACTAACTGTAAACAGACCACTAAATGCCACCCCACAAGACAGCAACATAGTCAATCCACTTTAAAAGTGTTGACAATATATTACTCTGTCAGTGCACTGCAACTCAAAAGCCTACAAAACTCAACATACAAATACTCTCACCACCAGACTGCACCAAAATTTACACCAACAGGCCCTTGTGCTTAACCAACTTTTCCTAAGAAGTTACTCTGATTTACAAAGCTCCCCACAAAAAAAATATTGCTGCTCTTAGTCCCCAAAATAGTCAAACAGTACACTCTAGCCTTCCTGGACTCTCTCACTACAGGAGACCATACAGAAACTCAACATTTCTATCCTAATAAACTTTACCTTAAACTGAGAATTTAAACTGCAACATATGAGAAAAATCATTCTCCAATAACTTCATAGCTGACAAACTAAGCGTTTGGCTTGGAAAAAAACGAGTTAAACAGTAAAACAAGTTGCTAGCTGTATATATGTATACATACATATTTACAGCTAGCTATAATATAAAAACAGATATATGTAGCAATCTAATAATGTATACTAAACATACAATTGCAGAAAAATCCCTTCCTTCTTGCCTTCTCTTTCCTCCTTCCAAAAGTCTCATTAATGCTCAAGTACCTACCAGAAAATTTGTTAAATTTTAACAGCATTTTTTGTCATATGCATAGCTCAATACAGGCAAGAAATCCTCAATAAGTGACCACCTCTTTAGTTACCTAAAACGCCCAACCAAAACTTAAAACATGACCTGTGTACTGCATTAACCAGGCATTTTCCAGAAAAAGCATCACAGTTACTTGTTTTCTTCTCATTAGAAAAGGAAAAAAATTCCTAACAGATTTGAGGGCAAGAGACTCTAAGTGCCTGGGCTCCACCTGCACCTCTCCCGTCCCAATGCCACCACATGCCTTGTAGCTTCCCACAAAGGTTTGGACTCAACTTCGCTTTTAAATGGAAAAAGTCTGCAAGATTTCATTTTAAAGTCTTTAATACTACATTTTAATGCAGACTTTTCTGGCCAATTTACTCAGAGCAAGAAAGGACAGTCTTTCCCGCATTACATTTCAGAGGTCTGATGGCCAGGTTTTCTGCAATTTTTTATTTTTTTTTCCTTTTAACCGCTAATTCAGCTTTTTACATAACTTAGCAGGTAGTCATTACAAAGTCATTACATCAAAACCCAAACAAGCAATTGTATTACATGACTCTAAAGCAGATGATCGTCCCCTGCATGGGTCTTCTACCATACCTGTACACTTAGACACAGTTGTGAATTTAATATTTTACAATTACACTATGTTTTTGTTTCCTCTTGACCGATATCAATAAGAGAAACTCCGTAGACCAAAACTGACACAAAATTAATGCAAACTTGTTGGTGAGGCACATCGCTCCACATGAGCAGTGATGGAAAGTTTCTCTTCTTTCCATAAGCCTGACGCCCAGGTTTCTTTTTCTCCCTCTGAGCAGAAGTAAGCCAAGAGAAAGAGCTGACCCACGGGCAAGTTGACCCGAGACAGACCCCACAGGCTTGTTTTCTGCCTCACGGCCAGATAAGCAGAAGAAGCCGCCTGCAGGTGAACACAGGGGATCCTTTGTTGTTTCTTCTTCGGCTATTAGACATCTACACGGTAGGCACAAGTGAGATGTCATATGTATCACTGAACTAGCAGTAAATCCTTGTTTTTAAGGTCAGCACACATCTTTGAGTCCAACAGTCTTTAAACCAATATGTATGCACTGTATAGATTTTATTGAAAACGCAACTCCATGTTGAGACAAGGAGCAGTTTGGTTGGGGAAGCCAACAGCAACAGGCTCCTCTGGGGAGTCTTCTGCTCCGAAGCTCAACGCATCCTTCAAATTGTCTCCAGGAATGGAGAAGCTAAGCGTAACGCTGGGCCATGCGTGCTGCTCTACATCAAGGCAACTGCTCAAAGGGAATAACTCCCATCAAACCGCCTTACATGGCTGAATGCACAAAAACAGCACTGGGGGAATGCACCATTGCAGTCCCAAGCCAAGACCTCACCCTGTAAGCCAAAGGACCAGCCCCATTTCCCCACATGCTCCAGTCACACCACTTGTTTACAGCCTGACAGCTGACACGCAATAGGTAAAGAGATGTATTGCCTCTGTCTAATTGTAAAAGAAAAATTAATACCCTAGAAGTAAGATACCAAGAGGGTAAAGTGGCATAAATGCTTCAAGTATGTAGGTAAACAAGGAAAAAAGGTAAAAAACATGAAATTTATTTTATATACAGTCTTAGTCTTTTCTTATTCTTTTGAAATATCTATAGCCTGGGAATTGAGAAGCTAGATAGAAGAACTCACCAATTTTAGCAAGGATCTGAGCTTCAGGAGATATGGCCACAGGTACCCTTAATCTATCCTGTCTGTGATTATCTCACTCGAAGTCACATGCAAGAAAATAATCCCCTGCAGCATAGAGCACTGATGTGAAAGGAAAGAAAAGCTCAAAGTCACAGCTGAATGGTTATAGCTGAACCCATTTCAGTACTTTTTTTCCTCTTCTACTTCTTACTTGAGACCAAGGCAGCTTAATCTACATTGATGTCTATGAAGTTTCACTTTAAAAGTTATTCAGCCCGAGAGACTTTCCTCTCTTACGACTAGAAATAAAATGCTCAAATATTTTTATGCAGGTTTTTTTTTTAAAAAAAAACTATGAGATAATGCCTGAAAACTTGAATAGTGCATTTCAGCCAAATTTCAAACTAGTAGCGGAGATACTAACCCCAAAGTGAGATTATAACAGAAGAAATACTTAAACTGAACCAGCAGGCAGAATAATACCCCTTGGAGATTATGATAAAGCCATTACAGATGTTCAGTTGATTAGTACGGTCGATTAGCTTGCACATGACAGTGCACAGTTTAACAGAATTGAACCATTTTAAGGTTACCATTAAGACCACAGAATATAGTATTTTTAAAAATTATTATTTTCATTTTAATAGAACAATTCCCCACCTCTTCCCATGCCTCACTTTGTGTTTTGCCCCACACACCCCTGCTCCCCATCATTACTGCAAAATTAATTTCAGCATTAGTTTAGACACACACTTGCTTCCTTAACTCACCACTGGAAAGGGACAGCACCCAGACCCCTATGATGCAAAGTAAAAGGGAAGAAGGGGAAAACATAATGAACAATGAAGCGACAGCCAGTACACTCAGTTTTGTATAGTTTAGAGATTGTAATTATTATTTGGGTATCCTTGTTACTCATGTCTCCAGGCAGGAAACTGAGTCTCAGTATAAGACCATCATTTGAAAAAAGCAGAATACTAGATGTTAAATTTCAACTGAGTTTTCTTCCATTGACACTAAGAGAGGAATGTTAGGGTTTATCCCAAGATCAATGCATGCAACCACAGTCGATCCCTGGCCACAATTGTGAAACCCTTTTTCATCCTTCCCATGTAACAAGGCCTCACATTTGGTTGGAGGGCAAACAAAAAGAGCTTGACAAAAATCAGTGTTTAAATTACTTAGCAAGATCTATTTAAATACCAGTACAAGGTTAGATGTGATAAAGACTACATTGGCTTTTCTGGATAAGTTTGACAGCTTTAGTTTAAAAACAAACCAAACAAATCTGGAAGGAGCAGAGAGCTACACTGAGATAACATTCAGTGGCAATGAACCTAAGAATATCTGAAGTACTGAAAAAAAAAAATCAATTTCTTAATTCAAATTAGGGAATTTCTGTCTGACAGAAGTTTGAAAACCATGGAAGGAAAAGTAGATGGGGAGGGAGGTTAATTGGTTCGTAAAGTATTAAGAGTATCTTGATACAAAGTGCCCTGGCAGAAGAACAAACCTGCCGAAGAGTCATACGGAGAGTGCGCATGGAGTTTGCACCAAGGAGGGGGATGCAAAAACAACCCCAAATTTAATTTTTGAGGTTCAAGAGTTTTATTTCATTCTCATAATAATAATGTTCTGAAATTGTCCACAGCGCCAAAGCAAGTTTGAAATGCAGCTTCAGAAAACCTATACCTGGAGTTTTGCTAACCAAAAAGCTCCACTTCCCATATATCACTTTACCTTTTCTTCAGAAAATTATTTTCCACTGCATCTAACAGGAAAGGAGCAACAAGCCCCAGACCCCAGAAGATGTTGTTTTTCTTTTGCATCTCCAAGGTTCACTTCATGTCTTAATGCACTTGGTGTCGCTCTATTAATCGCGTACTGCAGACCAAGAGAAAGCGCTTTCCCAGAAATTACTTCAAACTAAATTCATAACTCCTTAAGAACCAATAAACCCACTGAATCAGAAAGCTCAGCCCTTCTGCAGCGGGCTACAAGCAGCCAAGCTGCTTTAGCCCCTTTAGCAAGATTCACTACCATCTTTTATTTAAAGCACCGAGTGGAAACTGTTTATATAATTTAAGAATTTACCTGTGTTTTGAGCTAGGAAAGGAAGAAAGAGGCCAGAAGACAACGGAAAACCTTTATGAACAGCTACGCTAGAGACATGCTACATAACGTCAATCTGTCACTGAATTTGTATTTTCCCGTGCTATAGCCAAAGGAGCAAAGGCTCCTGAACAGCCCAACCTAAAACTTTTTCCTAATCCTCAAAAGACCTAGGGGAGCATCCCGTAGCACTTTCCAAATGTTCCTACAGAAACTGAGATCTTCTGCATTACACCGTTCTGAAGTTACACTCACCAAGAAGAAAGATCCTCTTATGAAGAATGGGTACATGTGTGTCTCAACACATACATTAAACGGGTTCTCACCCTTGCCCTCTGCATCCTTCATTGTACAGGAGAGGGAAGGTGAAAATTGTAACTTATGCTGAAATAGAGCCTTAAAGAACTTAAAGAACATATTATGCCTGGCTTTAAGTGGTATCATTAAAGCAAGAAACAAAGTATAAACTCATCTACAAAAAACCTTGTACAATAGTACTTGAAGCCATGCCTACAATGCACATATTTTTAAGTCATAAAAAGCAATCTTAATTCTACAAAGGCTTTTGGAGCCTTTTTTGACTAACAAGACCATTAAATTCAGCTGACCACACACAATTCCTGCTCCAGGACACAGGATTTTTCAAAGCCTAATGTTAAAGGGGGCTTTCAAGACTTCTTTCACATTCCTATAATATTAATTGGTTCTACATATATTTGACACAGCGGAGAGGAAGAATACCATAACAGAACTTTATCAATTGATGATAAAGCCTTGCTAGGATTGTTTCTGGAAGTACCAGTATCTTTTAGTTAGAAAAGTCTACAGTATGCAAAATACACCCCAGTGAAACAAAGAAGGGTTGTATTTTTTTAGAAGTCCTCCGCACAACGCAGTGAAAACGTGTTTAATTTATCAGAATAATACATCACTCAGGACTCAGAAGGACTCACAAAGAAACCAGACAAATAACACAAATAGCAAGAGTGCCCAGAATTACAGTTGCCTGCATTTGTAAAGTAAACAGGGGCTGGAGCCCGTGCTGCTGGACATGGCTTGTAGTTGCCAGATGCAGGAACCAGCTCCATGGAGCAGCAGCTATAGAGACACAGACCCCATCAGGCTTGTTGCACCCTCCTCCAGGTAACTAGGGTTGCCTGTTTGCTCTGAACACGCACCCAAATACCGAGTGTGACTTTGCATAACCCTGAGACTTTGATAGTAAGTGATGGTAAAAGGCGGTTCCAAGATGACTGGAAAAAACCTGTTATTTCTGTTGCAAAGCAAAACCCTAATCTGACCTGGTTAGGGACAAAAAGAGAAGAAAAATATACACTAGCACTTTTCTGCCCCTCAGTTCATAAGAGTAACATGGCATATTTCTGTAAGTCCGTTATGGGTTAAATTTAACATATGTGAAGCATAAATGTGTGTTGCATCACTGCAACATTAACACTGCTTTGGGGGGG
>NW_009629301.1:10518-15014 GCF_000690535.1 Cariama cristata | reverse complement strand
GGGTGGGGCGGGAGGGAAACAAAAACAAATCAGCGCTCTGCTGCAATACCTGTTGTTTGAGATACAAACTTCTTTTCACATGTGCCATTTAGCTAGTTCAAACCACTATGTAATACTACTTCCCAGGAAGTACAGGGATAAATTAATTCAAGAATATGTTCATTATCACTCTAATTAGGCTTATTGGATAAGTCACTGAGTCTTTTGGAAAGATGTGGATCCTTACAAATTTAGAATTTGAGGAAATTTAAATTCTAATTGCAGACAGTTAACTGTCTGCAGTGCTTATTCCCCAGACTGATGCCCTTTAATTTTTTCTGAAAATATGGTGGAAATGCCAATTCTTGCCTCCTTGCTGCAGGGAACCAAGGGCTTGGAGAAGATTCCCTTTGTTACAGTATTGTAAAGGGTCATAAGGATAAAGGAAATTATTTTCTTCTGCTTATTTTGCTAAGATACCTGCAGAGAAAAAACATGATTTTCCCCTTCTGGATGATGTTGTATGCATCAACTACAAATTCCAAGCCTGTTTCTCTTAAAAATATCATTGTAGATTGTCACCTGCTGGGAAGAGAGCATCCTTGGACACAAAAGGGAAAGTACGTCTATGTTATTAGTGATTTATATGTTTGAGGCTTACATGTATTTCTTTTCACACTACGGTTTAAGAACCTTCAGGGAGCAGCTGGAAGCTTCTACCACAACAGTATCCGAGATTCCAAGAAAGGCAGCGGCTATCTGATGAGGAGTTAAGGGATCAAACAACCTAGACCAGAACTCAAGCCTCCTCTGCATTAAGCCATCGAGAGTCCATCTCAGAATGAAAGCAGATTGTAGAAAACTTCAGGTTTAATCTCACCAAACCCTACTACTGTTTTCTATCACCTTCACAGTTTTTTAACAGTTTCTGATTTTATTATTATTTTTTTTAAATCACAACTACGTGAAATGTCTGGGAGTTTTTTGTTCTTTCAGAGTAATATACAGGCATGAGCAATTAACTATGCAAGGTATCGAAATCTGTAACATTAGGATGTTCAGATGCTGGGGGAATAGAAGATTGTATGTTAAAATAGCTCAACAGCAGCAGCACTAGGTGATGGAGCTTTGCAACTTCCTTAAGCTGCTTAGCTTCAGATAAGGAGCTTATGCAACTTCCTTAACTCTGGAGTACATTCAGCAAGTGGTATCAAAACAGTTTTCAAGTTAAGTTACACTTGGGATGGATGCCCCTTGAGTACATTCATTCTGCCCTCTTAGCAACGAAAGACACCAAAAAAACCACCACACAATGAAACTGCCCCATAAAACCACCCACCCACTAAAAGGTAGGTACAATTTAGTAGAGGAGGTAAGTGCCATACTTGTTTTCCTCGATGTTTCCCTTGCGTGACATGGGACATCTCCATAGTAAGCCCAGCTTCTGAGCTTTGGCAGTATGAGCAAGAGATTGTTTCACAGTTTCTAAGTGGTGCCTGACTACGAAGAAGCTGCTTTGCAATCATCTGGAAATACTTGTAGAAATGAGTATGAATACTGCAGTTATTCTAGTCAGAAAACAGGCTTATGATAAGTTGTTAGGATTTTTCATCTGAAAATAAACCAATGAACCCACAATGGATCTAGTCAAGAATGTTCTTGGAATAGGACAGGAATGAGGTCAAAACCTTAGTGTCTTACAATAGTCTTGATTAAGCTGCATCAAAGCTGGGACTTGAATGAATAATGAACATAAAAGAGACACTACACTCCTCTTGGAAGTTGTTGAAGGAAACACAGAAAAAGCAGAGAGAAGTCCACGATCCTTTTCTGGACCCCAGTGCCTTATGAAGAGGCACCAAATGCCACCATCATCCCTTCCAGAGGAACACAACAGCGGTGTCTAACACCAGATCAGGACACAGCACTCACCACGCCAGATGCGTAGGGGCTGGCTCTTGGAGAAGCTGGGACCACTCGCCTCTCCAACCAGGGACTCCCGGGGCCTATACTTTTAAAAAGGATAGTGTGTTTCTTGATGAAGATTCACTTATTTCAGCTGTTTTGTAGAAGGACAGAACTGCAGAATGGCTTTCTGGTCTGCAAGTGCACCTGATGAAATACTGGAACTTTCTAGTATCTGGATTTTGGTGTGCGAGCCACAGTTACATGGCAGGGAAGAACTTACTACAGAACAAAATGCCAAGCAAAACCCACAATCTTTTGTGATTCTCCAAAGGAGAAGAGGGGAGGAAATCCTACTTGTTCTTCATGTAACAGTCACAGAAGAATAGCATGGTTAGACATAACACCTCTTCTGTTTACATTTTAAGCTTATCAAAGAAGCAGGATGCTCAAGTGGACTAAACTACAGCTTTTAAACCATTAGAAGCACAGCTCTTCACCAGCACCATTCAGATTTTTATTTTCTTTAGAAATACAATAGCAAAGATAGTCAACGTGAGATTCAAAATCCAATAGTTACAACAATTACAGTGAGAAATTGATAAACTGCAAAATCTATAAGCAGATTAAGCTAAACATATAAAAGGAAAACTACTGTATATATGCAACTACTTCAGTAATTGTGTTTGATTCCACAAATTGTTTGCTAGTTCTCTGTAAAGCTTCATTGCTTTTTCCACTATACTTGCAACAGAATTTTTAGAACAGGAAAGATGCAAGACAAGCAACAAGAGGAATAGCACCGTATGAGAAGGCAGATCCTCAAGAGTAGGGGGAGAAGAGGAAAATAACTCCAGCTTACATTAATTTAGCTACTTCTGGGACAAAAGCTAACTCTTGCTTAGTCAAGAGTAGAAAATAAACAAGCAAGTAAATGTCCAAGAGTGGGAGAAGTGTTACACACGAGCAGCTGCTGCCCTTTATCTTGTCAAGAAAAGGACATTTAAGTGCACTTCCATTGCAGTTGGGCGATGATGGCAACAGAGCTCATCAGGGCTGCACACAGCAGCACTGGTCTAAGTACAGGTCCAGGTAAACTGTCACCCAACCCAACCCTAACAGGAGAAAAAAAAAAAAAAGTTTTCAGCACGAATTTAGCCAGCCACTTTCTACCAGTTTTAACAGGGAACCATTTGGTCAAGTAAACACATATACATCTTTCTTTTTTTAGAATGAATGATGAGATCTTTATCTATCACAACAAACATGTATTTTCTCTGGTGTAAAAAGTTCAGTATACAAATAGAGGTTTTTGGTAGACCACTAGTGACATACACACAAACATAACAAGTACCTAGCGCATCTCTGTAGAATCAATAAATCTTTATCTGGAGGAGGTGCTCATTGCTAAAAATGTGCACCTAAATGTTCAAACAGATGCTAGAGACTGCACAGTTAAAGATCTCACATGAAGGACTATAAACCGTAGGAACTCACGTTCTGGTTTTCCCGAAAAAGACAAAAATCACTTCGAAATTTGAGGGTTCAGTTACACAGATGCTTTTTCAGCAGCAATGATGATTTAGTCCATACCCTTGCCTACTTATTCACTTCTTAGGTGATGCCAGCACAGCCATTTGTCAGAGCTGCAATGAACAAAGTCAAAGAGCTGATGCAGGCTAAATCAAAGGGCTACGAAGAGGACTGGTGACTTGATCTCTGTATGTCTCACTTAACTCAAGGATTATAGCTCAGAAACAGCTAAGTCACTTAGGCATCTCTAAGTTTTTTACTCATTATCCCAAAATCTTTCAAACTTAAGAGGAATTAAACAGTTTATTTAAATTACCTCTATTCTTAACTGTATTTCCTTCCTTCCTGGCTGCTAAATTGGTTTTGCTTACCTTTCTTCTCTTCTGCAAGCTTTAGCTTTGCTCTTTTATCCTGTACGCCAACGACTGCATGTAAAGGAAGCTTAAACACTTACATCTTGCACATCACTTGGAAGTGGTAAAAACTCGAAGACACATGTCGCAATGCTTATTTTCCACCACAACTCAGCCTCAACTAATAAATTCTGCAAATTTTAGGTAAAACTCTCACTTCCACTGTAAACTCCTACCCCTTCCCTTTTTAATATGGTAGCATCATCTGCAACCTCCTGACCTTAGCAGCTTGCTTCAAAATTTAGTGAAAAAGAGGTAAGAAAAATCCTAAAGATAAAATGTGAGAGCTAGAAACTGAAACATTAAACACCCAGCATACCATATGGCTGATAAACATAAAACCTCTCCTTGTTAAAACAAACTAAAACAACTTTAAATCAAGTTACAGAACAGATAAAACAAAGAAATCAATTCACTTAAAGTGAAGAATCAAACACTTCCCCATTTTAATGTTCTCAAGTTTTATCAAAAAAAAAAAAAAAAAAAAGAGAGAGACAGAAAAACCCCAACAGATGGTTCAGGATAGAGGCTAAGCATCATGTTGCACTTCTCCCTCAGAGAAGACCCAGGAGCCTCGCCTGGCCACCCTCCTCACCTCCTCCTCCATCCTTAGGGAAGTGCGACATCCTGCCGAGTGACTAGATGTGTCTGGATAGAGCATAAGAG
>NW_009629301.1:3916-10494 GCF_000690535.1 Cariama cristata | reverse complement strand
AAAGAGGGGAGAAGAGAGCTGGCACTAAAATCAAGTGCTACAGAGGTCCCAGTTCTATCTACGGATACCAACTCACAACCACAAGACTAATTAACACACCATTTCTCCCCCATGTTCCCCTGGAAGGCAGGATGGGTGACAAGCTGCAGTGAACCTCAGGAATTCACACCACCTCTGGCTACGCCACTGATCATCGCTGTGTTCCTTCACCTCTCCAAGTCTCCCCATCTGCAGAGATGAAGTAATGACCCGAACAGCTCTTCAAAGTTTGTGACCTATGTGCGGGTACTTTTAAAAGGGTTAAAAATTCACAGTATCAGTGTAGGAGATCTAATGTGTTTGAAGTAATCTGCCGTAAGTAGCACTGCATAGACCACAAGATAAATATTTACCAACCCTATACAGCCAATCTGCACATTACCAACATTTCTGCATATTTCAGTACTCAACATTTAAAGGGATTCTAAGTATTCAGTTCTTCGTATTTGCTCATTTGCATCATCTTTTAAGCATTCACTTCATTCATAAATACAGCAACACTGATTTCTCCCTCATTTCCATTCACTGGTACTCACTCCCACTCCAGTATTAAGTTAATATTCAGGATCTCATTTTTAAGGAATAGCAAATATTACTGCCATCATATCCTGAACTTAGAGGAGTCAGCAGTCATTCTCTCCATTCAACACATATCTACCTGAAAAGCTGGACTGGGATACTTTGCAAATTGTCTCCCTGAAGATCCCAAAATACCCGACTCAGCACATTTAACTTCTAGCATTTTCCAGTTACATAAACTAGAAAGATGCTGGCCACAGAAGAAAATGCAAGGAACGACATAATCAGGCACACAGACAACACTCTGCATGACAGCTTCCATAAAATTTAAACTTTCTCTATCAGTTAATCCACAGAGTTACTAAGACAAGTATTTCTGCTCATGAATGGGAGAGCAAACATGAAAAAAAAAAATAAATCTCAAGTTAGGTGTCTCTCTTTTTAACTTAGCTGTTGATTCCCTTTCCTCTGCTTTAAGTAGATCAACTTACTACTAACAGCCTTCAATGGGGCTCCCACCAAACTTTCTGGAGGTACTGCTCAGCAGCATTTGCCACTGATTCAAACCACTATATAGAGTGTCCAGTATTGTAAGATCGAGACATAGGAAAGCATGTTTGGAAAAGATAATCTGATATTAATATTCACCTACTGGCTTGATCTGTGGTCTCGGGGAAAGCTTCAATTCCCTGTATCTTGTGGCTTCAGCTTCATTGGAACGACAGTTACATGAAAGCAAGCAGAAACCCTTAAAAAGTTATACCCATTACTCTTTCCAAGCCATTATGCTAACAGATGATTCAATTCACATATTTACATGCACCCTCGTACAAAAGGGAGGAGAGAAAAGTTACAAAACCTATCCTTTCTACCTAGACTACCCAAAGTAGATACTCATTTTCATACATTTATCTGCAGTCAAAAAACACACTTGATGGATTCAGTCAACACAAGCAAAAACTAGCACAGATGGAAAGGAAAGAGTTGAAGCCAGCACTAGCGTAAAAACATTGGGAGTTTTCCTAAAAAAACCGACGCAGACCTGAATGGTCCACAAGCCAGTACCGATGCTCAAAACCAGGGCTTACTTAATGGGTGACTTTCAAAGGTGACAAGGCTACTCCCATTGCAACTTCAAACAATTGATGTTTAAATATATCCTCCTGTGACGTAGCACACATGTTTTCAATGCAAATGTTTTCAACTGCCTTTTAATAACTCTAATGCAATATATTCTTAAATCCCAAGGTTAAAAGGAAACAACTGATATCATTAACAGTTCCACTGTATGGACCAACGAAGTAAAGCCTAAATTCAGTACAGATCAATGTAACAGAGAAATTATTAGTGTTTAATAAGTTCACATATGTTTCAAGAGCAAGTATTTATAATAATGTGCCCTTGTAATTCAGAATGGGCCTACACTCCATTGTAAAAAAAAAAAAAAATTAAAACCACAAAAAATGCCCGCCCCTGCCCCCCCCAAATTAAAAGGTCAATTCCAGCCTGAGCTCAGCTCTGCTCCTTCCCTCCAGTCTCAATTCCACGCAAGCAGATTTGAGCACATGGCTTGAAATCAGGCATCCTACCACCATGCTGGATTGGCAACAGGCTCTTTTTACATCATTCTGGATGTTCAGGGCAGTTAAAAGGCTGCGATGAAGGGCAGCCTTCCCTGGAACAGCCTCCCTTCTGTGACCATGCCCTTGATTTGCCCTACTCACCAGCCACGGTTGGCAGCAGGAGAAGAAACAAACAGCACCAGCTGTTCCTTCTAATACACTTCTGGTTTCTCTGCAACTATCATCATCTTGAGTATTCAAAGTGACCAAATTTTAGAGGAAATGTGATGGAAAAGAGCGGATGGAGGCACTTAATAGCCAAAGCATTGTTGGAACAAAGTCCTGTTCCACTACCTCAATAAATGTTAATGGTTAATATAGTACTGACCTCTTTAGTGAAGCTGTTTAAAGAAAGCCTTTTTTTCTGCTAGGTAAGCAACAATAAGAAACTGTACAATGTGATTTAATTGGTTTATAGAAAGAGAAATGCTCCTATTACAGCCCCAAGATCCTGCCCCAGCTGCAGAAGTGAGGGTTCCTCCTGGCATCACTGCTAAGCATCTACTCCAGGGCTCAAACCACACCACAGTCCAGAGAAATCCTCCTCACCAGCTAACCATAAGCTTTCAGAGAAACATACGGTCAAGGAGACAACCACTGCCAACAGAAGTTAGGGAAGATCCTTAATTAACACAGCGCTCTCCCATAACTGTGAAAATGCCAGAAAAAAATCCCACCTTCAAACCTGCAGTATTTCAATAATATGCAATAATTACCTATATAATCATTATTCTACACTACTCATACCATTACATTTATAAATCCTGCTGTTTTAAAATTGTATATCAATTACACCAATTATTTAGAATTATCCAAAAACACCCTCTGGTCTGTCTTATTGCAATGAAGAAAATAATTTCCTGCAACAAAATACTTAACTGTAGACAGAAAACTCGACAGAATAACCTGAAATATAAATGTATTTTTCCTTAATATTTTTGAAGGACTGAGTTAATGTTCACCACTGTTTTCCACAGCATTTGGATGCTCAGATTTGAAATACTAAAGGTAAGAACATAAATGGTCTTCCACTAAGGGAAAGACTCAAAGTGCATGCACATATGTGGTAGTGTGCATGTTAATAGCTCTTGACCGCTGTGGTAGGTTTCTTGAGAGCGTTTGATTTTAAGAAGTGCAACAAACATTATGCTACTATTATTTCATTATCCAGCAGCACGTTCCCAGAGCACAATGCACTTCAGCGGCAAAGAGGTACTGGTGGTCAAGCAGTGACCTAGCAGAAATGCTATCAACCTATACTCTGCTTTATGAATTACCCTAGTAAAACATACATGCATATACAGCCTTTTCTTTTTATTGCCATTTACAGCCTACGTCACCACACTTGCCTGAGATGTTAAATAACCCAGGATGCTGAAGAGAGTTTTCCTCCTACTCATAACCTCAGCTTCGCACACACAATGACCTGCACTAGACTCGTAGCAGCAAGCACCAACAAAGTTACCATTTAAAGAAAAAAGTCATCAAAGCAAATGCTGACATTTTAGTCATGAGGTTTTGATGTAAAAATTGTACATGTATGTTCTACCAACACACTGTCCCACCACCCAGAAGAGTCCTACTGTCCTGCACCTACTAGATGAGGATCCCCAAGGGTTACTACCTGCTCCAGCATCTCATAAGCGTCAAGCTCACCCTGATGCTTGTTCCTGCCTCTGTGAGGGCACCAGTAAGCGGCTGGGTGATAGCAATGAAAGACCGTGTTTTCATGGTTGTAGAAACAGACTATCCTCACCCAGCAGGACAAACATACATCCAGGTGACTGCAATAAACCTTAAGAAGCCAGGATGAAATCAAGACATTTGATTATATTTAGGAAAAATAAATGATGGTTTCCGCATCAACTGTAGGAGTCCTATTTCCCAGCTTCTCCATGTAAAATATATCCACTATAATATGCCATTAAAACAGTATTTTTCATCGTGCACATTCTACTGGGAATGCTAAGAGACACTGACTTCAACAAATGGAGCGTCTTCAAACGCAGAGATGCATGAGTCTTCTGTAAATGAACTGTGAAAATCAGTATGCTTGCAAGCTAAACAAAATTTATCATTTACTGACCTGCTCTGGATTGGACTAGACGGGATTGCTCCTTATGTAGTCAAGTAGCGCAATACACTGAAAATGATTGTCCTGACCTCAGTACAAGCAAAAGGAATGCCAGCCGTGCTTTACATTAAGCCAGACTGTGGAAAACCAGTTGATATTCCCCACCAATTTACTCCAAAGAAAAGCTTACAGCTACAAACAGCTGTAATTTGTTATATTTTAAATTTCATAAAAGACCTAAATATGTTGAGTGATAATACTCTCCAGAACTGTCAAGGCCTATTGAACCGAAACACACTCCCCAAATTATGAACACGGCACTGTGATTTCAGCAGTGCTGGAGAAACATTATGATTTTTTTTTTTTAAAATGAATCAGTACACAAAAAACAGGAATAGGGAGAAGAGCATTTTTTAAAACAATTAATGCCAGTGGCCCATTACTGCTTGCATTAAAATGTAGATGGCAAAGTAATCTGGATTTAACCATAAATTTTCAATGAACCTCAAACTATTGTTTTAAGACTACAGTAAAATTCAATTACAATAAAGAAGTGAGAAATCTTGAATGTACAAGCGTGTCTTTCCTCAACTATACATCTCAAAACCAAAGAAACAGCATATAGGAATAGATCTATAGTAACAGATCCAAAACCTGCCCATACCCAAATGCTTCTGGTACTTCTTGCGCTGTGTCCACCACAGCTCACTCGAGCAGAACAGGTCTCGACTCCACAGCTTCCCTGGCACTGGGCTACACAAGTGACCTACTATGGTAAAAAGGAACTGCTTTATTTAGCTTTTCTTCATTTAAACACAGTATGGAGGAACTAATTTTTAACAGCTGGACCAGTTTAATCATTCTGGACTTTTGGTGCAAATAAGCTGCAATCAGGAAAGCAGGGAGACACCTGCCACCAGCAGACACACACCTGGGCAGAGCTGCAGCATAGGAGTCTTGCTCCATCCTTGCAATGTATTAGGCAGCACACAGGCCCCCAGGATGGCAGGGAGGCTGGTGGCACTGTCTTGCAAGTCACATTGCACTTGCACAAAGATTTTATATGCTCCTTCATGCTCACACTTATTAACTCCTTGTCATCATAATATGTGTTTTCCCCCTCAAACTGTAGGTCAGAAATTTAAATAATACGCACTGCATTACAGAGACCCTCGTGCCTGCCCTCTGCCCATCACAGCAGTGCACCAGAAGGAACAAGCCTTTAAGTGCAAACAGTTTCCACTGTATTTTTGCATTGTTGCTTCACCCACCTGTATACATACACATTTAAAGTCATGTTAGCATTGCACAGTAAGTGATCTGATATTGAGGGATCATTTTTTGGGGGGTTGAGGTGGGGTTCTCATGTTGGGTTTGTGTTTGGTTTTTTTTTTTGTTTTCTGTTTTTGTTGGGGGTTTTTTGTAGCATTAGGGTTCAGCTACAAGACTTCCAAGTACAAGAAATGAAGCAGGTAATAGGAAAAAAAGACAATTCAGTCAACAGTCAACTGTTGAATTTCAAAAGTATGCTCTTTGTAACCATAAATGTCAGCCTGACTGTGTGGAATTAGTCTCTCTGACAACAACTTGCTTATTTCCAATATTTAAAGAAAAAAAAAAGTCTAACTATTGCTGTGAAAGTACCTCACAGCAAACTAGTTAGAAGAAATACTTGCCTGAGTTTGCTGCACTGGGGTGTGAGTTAGCAGTATAACCCTCTCCTGGAAAAACCCTGAGGTTTATTCTTATATTTTCTAGCACCCAATAGCTGACTGATCAACAAGACAACACTTGTCTGGGAGGTTCATCTCTGGTTTTCTCTTCCTATTACCTGAAGCACTTGCTCAAAAGCCTTTTACAGCTCATGTTGCTGTGCATTACCTTCTGGGGGCCCACCATATCGGTAGCTCTGCAGTACGTATTTTACACGCTTCATGATTCAGTCAAACACAAAGTTTCTCCTGTGTGCAATCAGGATTAACAAATTACTAAAATACATGTCCTGGTTTCAAATACTGTCCATTCTCCCTACGAAATTTTCTCCAGGAGAGCATGAGTAGGCTGCAGACATGATTGCTCAGGGCTGAGCACAACTTCAGTAGCTCTCATCGCTGTTTCGCCCAGCTGGAAATGCAGCAACTTTGCCAGTTAATTATTCTTTACATTGATCAACAGACATTTCTCAAAATACTTAAAAGTTCTAGTTTGGGGGAAAAAATCCCACATCAGCTATGCAAAATGAAAGTATGATTGATTTTAAGGACTAATATTATACTTTATCACATTTTAAAAGTGAAACTTTAACAGTATAAAACTAACCGCTC
>NW_009629301.1:0-3885 GCF_000690535.1 Cariama cristata | reverse complement strand
GCTCTTTCAAATAAAGCCAATGCGATATACATTATGAGCTGTATTTTAATTGATCTTTTCCCAGATGAAATTTCCACATGCATACTTCAGCTTGACAGAAGAAAAAAGGCCAACTATCTGCATTATTTCACTAGCTGCCCACCACGTTCTCTCTTCAAACCAAGTACAAAACTGAGAACCTGTAAGATTATTTTGAAATCCTGCCACCTGTCTTCATTCTGTATTAGCTCTTTTCTGTGTATTAGACAGTGCACGAAAACAAACAAACAAACAACCCAAAACCAGCCACCCCCTCCCCAAAACCTAGGTATAGTAAATTTAAGTTGACTGCAGTCAAAGCTTCCCTCTCCCCTCCCATTTTTGTTACTCAAATAGTACCCTCCTGGATACACTTTCATTTAAAAGGCCATCAATGTTGCTCTGTTTTTCACCGTCTCAATGGATGTGAGAACAATGTGGCCTTTTGAATCAGTACCTGTAAACAGGAAAGTACTTCTCCGTTTATGCAAACTTGCAGCCTTCACCTAACCCTCTCCTATGTTAACGCACATTACAAGGTATCACTGATGACTAATTTTTTCCTCTAATGCATTCTCCTACACCACATGCTCTAAAATGTGGATGTTCAAATCTACATTGAGAAGTTAGGGCTATGACTCTAAATAGCTTCGCTAAATCAAAGGTAGAGAAGTTAGCGTAAGAGAAGACTGCAGCTCTATTAGCTTCATGTTTCTGCATTTTAACTGTTTTTAATTGGGATAATCACTGACTGATCTTTTCCTGGTTTGGCTGAAAGAGGTTGTCTCTGAGGGAAACTTAAGCTGTAGAGCTGCAAAACAAAACAAGAAAAAAATCTGGGAAAGGACTTAACTGTCACTGCAGATATGTTTTGTTAAGGACAGCAGCAACAGAGCAACCATTTCAGAGCAGGAGCATCGAGGCAAGTCTTCTGCTCCTCCATTTCCAGAGACAGTTTCTGTGGCACATTCAATTTTGAAGAACCAAAACAGTAAGTTTCTAAATGTCTTTAAACAAAAGCTGATTTCAAAGTATCTTGCCATTTAATCCATCTTGACATCCCCCATGTACAACATGAGCTTAAGCAATGCATTCATCAGAGAAGTCCCTTGAATAAGTCATTTCCCATCACTTGTAACTTCAGTAGTGTTCAAATTTAATGCATGTATCTCAGATGACTATAATCTAGTATTCACTAGTTTCCAAATATGAACTAGAAGGTTACATATTTGATATTATAACGACTAGGTCTCTCTTCTTCAAGTCAGCACCAAGGAGGACAAAAACTAATACACACAAAAGCAACTTTACAGATGAACAGACTTCCCATTTTACTAGAAAATGCAGAGAAAAATCAAGCCCCATTTCAGAATTATTTCTCAAGTCATCCAAAGTCTTCTTTATACCCAGGAGGGATACTCACCACCAGCCCTAGTCATTCCTCATCACTAATAACTTCTTCCCTCTCTCTGTAGACTTGCTGGCTCCTCAGACAGCAGCACCACACCACCCTGCCTTTCACAGTTTCAAATGCATGAAAAAATATTGTTTACAGATTGCAGTTAATCTATGTCTTCTAGTATCAAAGCAAACCCTGATAATCACTTACAGTCATAAAATCATTGGCTTACGTCTCTTGTAAGAATCGGGATCTTCCAGGAAAAGTAAAAAGATTGAACCTATTTGGAGAAATTTCCCATTACAATACCACAAGAACATAAAGATGTGGCAAAAAATGAAAGACAGCGAGTCTTGCTCAAAAAAAAAAACAACACCAAAACACACATCCAAACCAAAACCATCCTCCCTGCACAAGTGGTTGAAAACATTTATTTGCGGTGGGAAGCTCCCATACAAACATTACAGAAGAGTCACATGAAAATAGGGCATCACTACATACCTACAGTGACATGTTCTCTAGGCATTTAAAGAACAAGTTGCTGTGGTAGGCGCGTAACTCATACATCCGTAAAGCCCCAAGCCCTGGGATTCACAAAGCGCGCAGCCAACTGGATAGACACATGGATTTCTGTGCAAGACCCTAATGAAGGTCACCGGCATCAGAGCTGAACGACTGCCAGAGCTACAGGAGTTACATGCAGGGCCAGAGCTTGCCACCGCTCCACAGCGGCTCCAAAACCCGCAGGTTCTCTCCAAAACTCTAGTATTTTTACTTCCCTTAGCATAAAAGGTACCAAGTTGCAGATTAATTAGACAACCCCTACCTGATGTTTATTCACTAAGCAACCATCCGCAAAACCAACTCTGGGAAAATCCCATAGCAAACTCCAGTGCCAACTTGCAGATTCTCTGCTCTGACAACATGGACCGGAGCGGCGTCTCCTACTGCTTTACACACGCAGAAAACAGCAATGCTTTCAGTTCAGAGCCCGTACTTCAGTCCCAGTGCAAGGCAACGCTAAGAGCAATATAGAGAAAGTCAAAGTACTATAAAACCTGTTGGAGCCCTCATGACCAAGGGAAGTGCTTGTGTAGCAGGACAGACAGCTCACAGCACAGGGAAGAATCACAGGGCATCAACCTGCCTTTAAATTGCAGCCCCAACATCAAGTTGACAGCATTTTTTGTAAGAGTTATACACCTTCACTAAACCATTTGCCTCAAGTGCTTTCACAAATTCAGTTGCTGGATTAGTATGGAAAGTCTCTTGCATAATAAATAACTTTCTGGAATAATTCCACAGGGAGTAGCACTACACTTTTAACGCTTAAAAGTTAGTTTAGCATTTCCATTAGTAATTTTAATAGTTTCTTCGTAACTTTCCACATATATTAAAAAAAATTGCATCACTGAACAAACTTGGCATGCAGCTTAAGCTATAGTTTAAATTTCTCTTGCAAAATACCACAGTCACTACTTTGGCGAGTTTGCTTCTCCTTCATAAGAACTTGATGTTTATTTTTACATTTTTGCACTCATAATAAAAACACCGGCATTATTTCCCCTTGTGTAAAACAAGCACTTTGAGGACAGCTAAAAATCAGTATGTTAGTGATTTTGTTTGTGTGTGTGTCAGTGTCATCAGCAAGGTAATCGTGACTAACCAGTTAGCACCCAAGGCTATTGCTGGATCATTTCACATCAGAAATGGACTGATCTCTCTCCGATGCATGCAACAAAATGGGGCTTGGATTTAGGTTAATCACAGCCAGGCACCATACTTAATTGGCAACAAGGTCACATAGTGATACTGGGGACATCAGCTGCTCATACCCAATAAGGTATGAATCATAAATAAAAATCAGAAAGTTCCAAAAAAGAAGGTAGATTAGTAGTAAAGAACAAACACCAGAGCAGACAAAAACCTGCAGAGAGGCTATTGCAGAAAGCTACAGGAGCCGAGGGAGAGCAGAGCCACCAGCTGCGCTGAGCCACCCGACCACCGGCTACATCAAGAGATGCCAGAAACTTCGCGTCTACCTCAATCTCCTTCCCCCACGTCTGATGGGAAAGTTCTGGTTTTATCAGAATTTAGTCAAAACCGAACGGTCCCAAATGACACACAGAAAGAGCAACATTATTATTCAAGAGGAAAAAGAATGGTGTAAGAACTGGAGCGGTGTGAGGTTTGTTGTTTTTTTGTTTGTTTTTGTTTTTTTTTTAAGCCAACATGCCAGCATTCCCACTGACATCAGAGAGAGGGGAGAAGCAGCTCATATACTCACGTTCTAAATTTGAGCCAAGGAGTAGCACTTAATTAAAAGCAAAACCAGAGAAGCACAGCTTCAGAACTTGAGCAACTCCAGACTCACTAAAGACAATTTTCGGGCAATAACAAAAAAAAAAAACCAACCCCAAACACCACCACCCAACACCCAAACATGCAAACGTTCAGATTTTCCGCAG
>NW_009629300.1:10226-25607 GCF_000690535.1 Cariama cristata | reverse complement strand
CAACAGCATCCTGGTCTGTATCAGAAACAGTGTGGCCAGCAGGACTAGGGAAGTGATCATCCCTTTGTACTCTGCGCTGGTGAGGCCGCACCTTGAATACTGTGTCCAGTTTTGGGCCCCTCACTACAAGAAAGACATTGAGGTGCTGGAGCATGTCCAGAGAAGGGCAATGAAGCTGGTGAAGGGTCTAGAGCACAAGTCTGATGGGGAGCAGCTGAGGGAGCTAGGGTTGTTTAGCCTGGAGAAAAGAAGGCTGAGGGAAGACCTGATTGTTCTCTACAACTACCTGAAAGGAGGTTGTAGTGAGGTGGGGGTCAGTCTCTTCTCCCAAGTAATGAGCAATAAGACAAGAGGAAACGGTCTCAAGTTTTGCCAGGGGAGATTTAGATTGGATATTAGGAAAAATTTCTTCACCGAAAGGGTTGTCAAGCATTGGAACAGGCTGTCCACGGAAGTGGTAGAGTCACCATCCCTGGAGGTATTTAAAAGGTGTGTAGGTGTGGCAGTTCGGGATATGGTTTAGTAACAGACTTGGCAGTGCTAGGTTAATGATTGGAACTGATGGTCTTGAAGGTCTTTTCCAAGCTAAATGATTCTATTATTCTATTTTGATTCTGTGTCCTATCTGCTGACACCTACTCAGAGCTAAGAGAAGTGACTCAAGGCTGGTAAAAGACCTCTGCCTTTTTTTGAGGTGGCAATGAAGATGATTTAGAAGGCCCTGGGGCATTGCAAATGGCACTAGGTTTGCCATTTAACTAACTGAATTTATACCAACATGCTGACAGCTTAATTTTAAGTGGTTTAAATTCAAACTGTTTCCCACTTCTAACGTAAGATAATTATAGCCTTCCTCTCATAAGTTTAATTCATTTGCTTATTCAGTTTATTTTCAGGATCCCACATTTTGTTATTTGTTTCCAAATATTCTCTGATGCTTGCTGTTACTTTATAAATTACAGAAAAATATTTCATAGTTTTCTATTTCAAAATGATACAAGGTAAACATATTCTTAAGTTCATATAGCTGTTAAGTATGCACAAACACACACGTATAATACCACACTGGTCTCATTTTGTCCTATTCTGTATTCATCATAGTTACTGTGAAATACTTATTGTATTAGGCAATGAAGTCATAAATTAAATTTTGTGTTTCCTGTAGGCCATGTACTTTTTTTACAGTATTAATTTGTGAATCTAACCTTGAACTCATACTCTCTAGAGGCACTTCTGTCTTAAGAACAGATGTAATTTTAAGTTGCCAGAATGAAGTCTGGACTCCTGAAAGCAAAAAAAGAACTAACTTTCAGCTATGACAATGAATTGAAATATAATCAGTGACTCTAACCCTACTGTATAGCCACAGAGAACTCCTAGATACGAAATATGATACTGAAATAAGATTATTTTTTTTATGTCCACTGTGCATTTGATAGTTGGTGGTGGGTATTTAAGTAAAAAAGTAACAGGTGGGGTCAGCTATTCATTTTTGGATTTTGCATTGTTTTTTTAGCTTGTGGTTAATTCCAAAATAGAACTGAAAGTGTTCCTATTAGTTAATGAGGAAAGTTTTTGAGAGAGTTGTAATGGGTTTTTTTTAGACTAAATATAGCTGGATAAAAAGACGATAAGGTTTTGGGCATGCAACCACTTCTTCAAGTTTAAAATAGAAACAGCAGCCTGCAAGCTAAATACTGGGTAAAAGAAATTGTTCTGGGTTTAACTTCATTATGTTCATCATTTAGACAAATTGAAGAAAAGGCATCTGGCACTGGTGGAGCTGAGGGAGATGTGGGTGAGATTCCCAGCTCCTACAGGAAAAAGAAAGGCAGTTAATTGTTACTTTTAGTGTAGTGGAGGATGAAAACTGGGCAAAATCAGTATGCTATCAAACTGGTATCTCTACTGAGTCTGCAATTTTTAGTACCATGTAGAACTATAATTTCATTCACAGCCTTGTCGTTTGAGAATACTGTGATATATACATCACTTGTGAATTAGGATTTGGAGGGCAGAGGGTGAGGTCTGCTAGCTATAATTGTTTGAAATTCCTCTCTACTGTTTGATTTGCTTGATTTCAAAATCAGAGATTCCATGAAGGCATTTGGAATATGGAATTAAGTGTGAAACAAGGACATGTATATGTGGGATCTGTGGATTTTGTTCTGCTTCTGTTGTGGGTAAATTGAAGGATTAGGCAATGGAAAAGAATGTGAGAGAATGCCTTTTGAGAAAGCATCAGAAATTGCCCTTCTTTAGGAGAAGGATAAGATTACCTTAGGTGATACTGGATCGTGCAGGCCAGTCAGACTACTCCAGGAAGCTGTATTTCCTGAGTCTACTTCTAGGATTTCAGGATATGGGTTAAATGAATATAACAACCTGTGGCTGAGTTTTTTATAGTCTGAATGTAGTGTAAATTTTGAGTGAAATCCAGAGTTCAGACTAGCATTTAAGGTCTGTGGTAAGCACAACTGAAGTTTTATGATCCTCAGAATATATAGCATTACCCTGCATCCCACTGTCATTTTACCAGTCCCTCCTCTTCCATTACATCAAGTATAAACTACTTCAGAAGCTGCTATGATCTCTTACTCACTTTAAAAAGTTGATGGATAGGTCCATTTGTTCCATTGCACTAGTTTCTATTACCTTTGTCTTCCAAACAGGCAAGTAAATGTGTTTAGGTTTTTTGTGCTGTCCTTTTCTGTCTTCAGGGCTCAACGGAGGCTCACAAGTACATTTTTACCATGACCAGCAAGCTACCAGAAGCCCTTGGCAGCTGTTCAGACCAGTTCATCATTGTTGCTATGACTATGCTGATGGTTAGGTTATCTTCATACGCCACTGTGCAGATCAGTATTGTATGGCATTAATCTCTGTACCTTCTGTCTTTCTTGCTGTCACACATCTTATGCTGAAGTTTTAAATAAATTTGGGAACTAGTTATTCTTTTCCAATTTCATGCAGTTCAGTCCTGGTCATATATACCAAAATAGATTTTGATTCTCATGGTTAAACATTGTGGGAAATAATCGGAATGATGCTATTACTGGAAGTTGCTGACACATAAATCTTAGGAGGGCTTCTGATTTGCTTAAGATTTTTGCCACTGGAAGTATCCTTGAGGACTTAACAAGAAAGTTAGAAATATATGTCATAGGAAACCTGTAAAATATGACAAGCAATATTAAAACTGTCACATCATCACATCAGCACATTTAAGCTTTCTAAAGTCTATAGTTATTTGTATCTAATGAGCAAATGCATCACAATCCTAAAAGATCACCTATCATATATGTAACAGTTAGTTTGATAGACCTTCTAGTGGAGGCAAGATGAGGAGAAAGAGGAAACCCTGAATCTTGAAGAAAATGATGGGTCTTCTTTTGTAGCATGTTCCATCCAAAAGGTGGAATACCAAAGCAAACCCACACACAAAGTAAATACCTGAGTGCTTGATGGTACTCCAGTTTGCGAATTTTTTATTCCTAATGAATAATTTCTAATGTTTGATGTGCATAAATATGAATAAAGATTTCACATGTCTGTCATCAGTACATTGTTTGAAAACATTGTTAGAAAATGATCTCATTAAGGTGAGATCTCAGTCAAGATGCTTGATATTGTTACTAGCTTAGTACGTAACTGAATGAAACTGATTTGTCAAAATAAATTAGTGGATTCTGAGAGGCATTGGGGTAGAAATTTTAGTCGCCTAAAATGGCAAGTATCATTTGCCGTCCACCTGAATTTACTGTGGCATATAAAGACTAGTGAATGATGATAAACCAATTAGTACTGCTTAATTATTTAATATTAATTGTGGAATTATGCTGAAATTAGAAATAATACCTTTATTAGCTTTCTCCAAATAAAACCAAGAAAAAATAACTCTCTTCATTAGTGTCTCAGTCATAGCTGTTCATTGATAGCATAGAAAAAAGGCACAAAATGCTTCCAGTTTTCCTTAATTCCCATCTACTCTGCAAATAAACACCATACATTTTTGTTTACCTAAACAGTGACAATTAGCCTTGTCATACAAAACTATTTAACACTGTTGATTTTGTATTGTGCAACTGAAAATTACATAAAACAGTGTTCACCTGTTTCAAAAGCACCAGATCATACCATGAAGATTTGATGTAGCTTTTTGTTCTCTGTTGCACTTTCTGAAAGGGGAAAATTTATCCTGGAAATATACTGAATAGTTCTAAATAATTCAGGTAGCTGCAAATTGGAAACTATGCCAGATAACAAGCAAAGCTTACTGGATTTTTTCCTCAACACTTCAATAGGTAAACTCTGTTAGAAAGTGGTGAGTAGCTGCTGATGCTGTCAGACCTGGAGCAGGAACTATCATCATGATACCAGTACCTGATTCGACCGTTAGATCCAGTCATCTACATATTTACCTGTAGCCACACAAAGCATCCCATTAATCCCTCTTATGATCCTGGAAGCAGGTTTGACATCTGGAGTACGCTACAAAGAAGAGATTTAGTTTATCATTTACTTAGACTTCAGTTTGCAGTGATCAAGCACAGGCTGCCCAGCAGGGACTCCCAAAAAGCTCCAGTCACCCAACTTGTATGTCCTGTCCTCTTATCCTGTTTCTTGACCATCCTTTTTGTTGTCTTTGTACCTCCCTTTCTCCTTTCAAGTCTCCTCCAAATGAACCACCTGCTTCTAATTACATTTTCCCCATTGGTCTCAATTTTGCTGCATCTTACCCAGTCTTGATAGTTGTGATATCATGACCTGGATCACCTCTGCTGCTCATGATGTCACACATGGGATTACCAAGCCAAATCTGCCCTTGCAGGACTCTGCTCCTCAAAAGGTCCTAGTGCTCCCCACTGCCTGTGATGTTTGGCGGTTTCTCATATGCATCTCCTTAGCCATTCGTGTAATTTCTCAGCTCCTTATGCTGTTATTTGTCATGTCCAGCAATTTCTCATGTCATGCCTAGCAGTTTTTCTGCAGCCCTGACAAATTCAAACTGCATAGCAGGAGATACATAGTGTTTACAGCGAATGGAGAACAAATGATTAGTGAATTAGTAAAATTCATTTACCTCATTCACTCATAACAGTGGAAGCTGTTTGTCCTTATGTGAGCTTTAAAATTGCTCTCATTTTTTTGAGATGGTTAAAAAAAAAACAAAACTAAAACCAAATTCATAATGAGTCACAGTCACGTTGTTGTGACACTTCATGTGATTTACACCGTGGAAGTCACTCTATCTTCTCTTATCCTCATAGCTCTCTTCATTCCACAAAAGCATTTTCTCTGAAGGGTAGCTGAGATGATAGCTATCAATCTGTTGCTGCTGATACCTTCTTTGCCAACCTTTGTGAACATAAAGAAACTGTCATCTGTCACAGCAGATTAATGACAGAATAGTGGTTTTTTTCTCTATTATTACTTAATATTTCAGTTTAATTTGGCTTTCTTTCTATAATCCTACAGAGGGACAAGTTACTATGTTTTTATTGTTATTTATGTGACTTTTCTGAAACGTGTGATATCACAGCCTGATCATGAGAAACACCATTGTAATCTATAAAAAATTAAATACAAAATATGTCTAGTATAAAATGGAAATACTGTGAAAGTTATTATTAGAAATAATAAACCACTTATCTGTCATTTCTTATAATACGTTACAGACCAACAGTGAGAAAGATTTTTTGAAGGTTTCTTATTTCTGTGTTCAAACACTTTGCTAAGGTTTCCTACAAGACTTAGCTCAAAGAAGAATATGTATTCAAAAAATGTTGGATAATGTTGTTATCAAGAGTTCTTTTACTGTTAACATGGTAGTGAGATACTGAATATTAAGTATGCTGGTAATTTAAAAGAGTAACTGTTTTGCTTTTGTTTCCAGAGAATAGAAGTATTAATCACTCCTAAAATCTCCAAGTTTTTTGTTTGAGTGATATGCCTCATAAAGACATGTCCTATGAAGTGCTCAGAACCTTTCCAAAGAAAAAATCCTTTTTTTGGAGTGTTTTTTGGGGGTTCATAAAAGTGTGACATGTAATGCGTAGGGTTTTCCAGGTTTCAAAGGTAAAAAGGTGTTGACAAAGTCCGCATAGTTTCTGAGAATAAATTATACCAGAATTAAATATGCAAAGAAACATTTTACTAAGTAAAGGATTTCCAGTGTAAAATGCAAACTTTTTTCTCTATAATCCAAAATACTAAGTTACGTTGGAGGCAGTTCTCTTAAAAACAGGGAAACTGACAATGTTCAGTACTTTGAAAAAGCTATCATAATATAATTCTGTATTGGACATTAGAACACTGTCACAAACACAAACACATACACATATAAGTATACATATTGTATTGTATTATATTATGTTATATTATATTATGTACACACAATATTATTGGAGGACTGAGAGTAAAACTATTGACATCCATTTATTCACTAGAAATATAGATAAGATCCTGAAAATAAAAAAGCTATGAAACTGCCCCATAACTTCATGAGAACTCCAGTTGCCTAACTGGAGCTTCTGAAAACAATCTATCCCATGAAATACAATTTTCTAAACAAGAATGATGCCTTTTTTTTTTTAAACTGAGTGTAGAATAAAGAAAAGCTAAGAGAACTTATTTGTAAATTTTTGCCAAGAAAGTCATAAATCGGAGTGAATAACAGTATTGGAATTTGAGACTCACTTACAAAATATCTGGATTTCTATAATATAGGTATTACAAAACTCTAATACAGAAAAGCCACTGCTAAAACAGGCTGTGGCAAAAGGTAAGTTCATATGGTACATATTATTTCCGAGGGTTTGCTGTTAGTTTGGTTTGCCTTCTGCACCCAAAAGGAAGTGAAGCCACTTGAGAAACATCCACCTCTAAAAACTGACAATTATATATAGACTGTTTTCTGCTTCTGTGCTAACCATTGCCAAAACAGATTGAGCTCACACGTAGTGTACTGATCACCAAACCTGTAGCTTTTCTCTTTGTTATTTTTGAAAACATTAAATACTTTACCATTTTAAGACAGAAAATGGAAGTGTTACAGGCATATTTAGAAATAGCAATTACTGGAGTGGAGTGAGAATCAGCCAATGAAGTAGAAGCAGGAAAACAGAAAAAGCAGTTTATATGGATTTTTTTATGTTAAGCTACATGTCAATTTTGGTATAGAACGAGAATGGAAATGGGCTGATGTCAAGATGTATCTACAGTTTATGCTATTCAATGGCCTTCTGGTTGTACAATGAAGGTGGAGATTTCCTTCATCTCAAGATTTATGGTTAGGGGTGCCACAGAAGTTGCTGAAGGAGTTATTTACACAACTTCATGTCATCTGTGAGATAACGGCCACATCAGATTAGAATACCTCACCTGAGTGATGCAGATTAGTAGCAGTAGAGCAGAGCCAATCTTTCCATCAAAGCATTGAGAAATGGGAAAAGGAGACCAGACCCAATATGACCTGGAAGTTAGTACCTAGAGGATGGAAACAGATGTTCAAAAAGACTGAAGGTTTTTCTGTTGCCATCATCAAAAGTGGATGACAGTGGAGCTAATAAACACAGTCACCTCAACAGATACCCCTGTTATACAAATTAAATTTCTCCATTTACTAAACAACTTGTGGACTATGCAAGTATCAAAGTATCATAAAGAATGAAGCAAATTCCTATACCTTACCTGAGCCATAGCTTTCAATTGGTTTTTGTGGGTTGTTTTGTTGGTGTTTTATTTTTTGGTTTGGTTTGGGGGGTTTTATAGGGGTGCATGTGGGTGTTAATTTTATTTTAAAATATTTTCATGCTTAATAGATCAACTACAAGGGGCTGCTTACCCTCATGAATGAATCAATATAATGCTTAAGAGAGGTGCAGCAAAGAATTCGTAATTATGATGTCATAAAAAGCATTCTGCAGCCTCACTTCCTTTCAAGTACAAATTTGATAAAATAATTGAGTGGCTTAAGTAATCAGAAAGTTGATTACCAAACCAATTAAAACACTGCTTAATTTTTCAGCATCTATCATTGGCTTTGGATTTCAATTAGTATTTTCTTTCCATTCCTCTGCTGCTACTGTAGAAAGGGCTGGCAGAGGACATAGCTTATATTATCTGCCTTCCTGATGAGTGTTGGGTTCTGGCATTAAAGCGGATTTCAACTAGTGAAATAAAATAGACTTTTATTGCACTGCTGTTAAAGCTCTTTCTGGATATTGAACACAGTCTCTTCAAGGCTAGCTATGCAATCAATCTTCAGATTCCCCAGGGAACTCTTTATCTATTCTCTGTTTTATCCCGAATGTACAGAATAACACAATGCCAAAAATTTGGAAGAAAAAAAATACAATTATGCTTCTGCTGTCTTGCTGTAGTTTGAATTCTGTACATCTAGTTGTCCCCAAAAAAACTAGCTTACTGATGTACATTAACAGAAAACTAAGCAAAACACATCAAAATATGACTCAATATATTGTGAACATAAACTATTTCTAATTTTGTCTGCTATAGAGGAAACTGTAAGAAATGATATTGGCATGAAGTAGGACAGGGCTGAACAATAGGAACTAAAATTGATATAGCAAATGTTAGAGAAGTTTGCTTCTAAACAACAATGTTGAGGATCTACAGTTCCTATTTTGTGTTATGGAAACACTATATGTTCAGACTCTTTGAAAACCAATCTCATTCAGTTCAGGAGTCTGAATTCAAGTTATTAATTTCCAGAGTCATGGGAGAACTCAAGTGCTGCTTACACTGACATCATTAGTTCCCAGCACTGTATCTTTACATTAGAACCATAAGATCAAGTCCAAAAACGGTCCAAAACAAGACTCACAAACAGAAAAGGGGCTGGATTGTAACAAAACAAAATAAAAAAAAAATCTGTGGAACCTGTGTTATTATAAAGTATTTGCAGGACTCACTTCTCAATCTCATGAATCCCACTTGTTACTTCTTAAGATCACTGGCAAATTCATAGCATTCCAAAGCTATCTGTTCTCAAAAGGAAATAAATGAAAATGAAAATTCCATTTTGGAAAACTTTCAATGAGTTTTGGGAAGTATTCTAGATATAATCAAGCTATCAGAAACCCCAGTCACTCCTAGAAAATGTCACAAAGTAAACTTCTTGGAAATTATGCAATGGGTATTTCAGATTTCACATTGGTGGTATTGACATAACCAATAGAGTAAGTTATATTCAGGTGTGGAAGAATCTCAGAAACAGTCTAGCATATTTCAAAAGCAGTTCTTGATATCTGGTGGAGGGTTCAGAGAAGAGACAGGAAAAATAACTTTCATTGTGCTACACACATTGTAGAAAGACACTCTAATTTACTTTGGAATTATTACTTTATCACAACCTGGAAAGACTTATGTGATTAAAAAAAGAGATGAGGCATATCTAGTTCAGATACTACTGTGTTGAGTTGAACTGAATGGTTTCGTTATCTGAAACAGAATAACAGACCAGTAAACAAGCTAGTGTTTAAACTAAATCTGTGCTGAGTATCTTTAAAACCTAGCCATGTCAAGTAATTAATGCATTTTCTCAGGCAGAGAAACAGTCTAAGGAAGCTTCATTTGTCCTAGAAATATTTGAATATGTTGATTCTGTGCTGGATTGTGGACTGAGAAGCACAAGTATGTCGTCAGCAATAAACTAAGATTGATGTATTTGCAGGTAAAAGATGTTCAACTCAAGTGGTTTAAATCTAATAAGGATCAAAGCAGTTTATAGATTTATTAATGATGTGTAATTAATTGGAAACCAGTGACCTATATAATCAGGATCAATATTGACAATACAAGAGGTAAACCATGACATTAGACACTTAATATCAAACAGTTAAAATGCTAGCATTAAGGAATTCATGCCACTATGAAATGAAAGTTGTTCTATACTGAAAGATATAGACACAGGTCTTGAATATTTAATTGATACTGAAACAGAGACAATAAGGAATAAACCTGAGATAAAGATACTCTCAGCCTAGCTTACATGCATGGCTTGGCCTAAAATTGTAGGTACTTTTTAAAAAAACCCCAAGCATTCATATTCCATAACTAGTTAGAGGAAAAAGAATAGTGCTATTAAAAAACTTCACAGAGGGATTCTGACCAGCTAAGTTTAGGCATTCAGATAAAATAGACAAGATAGCCCTTTGGACCTCTTTAAAGTCACTCAACTCTCTCTGCCTTGAATATGTGATACAAAAGCTGCTAGGTATGTAACTTTAGGCAAAAAATGGGAAGTCTAAGAGGCAGTGTAGATCATGCTCAATATTCTTAACAATGACATCAATTCCAGTCAAACAACTTATTATTAAGATTATTGGGATAACATTTTAGATTACATTCCTGATTGTGCTAAGAAATAGAAGAATCCAGTTAAATAGGAGTTAATTTGTTATAATACCATGATCAATTTCTATGTCTGATTAAAGTACATGAGTACAGTGGTGCCTTTTAATCTTGTAAATCTATAAACTGACATACATTTAGGGAAATGCCGAATAACTATAAGGTTAAGGGCATAAATAGTTGATTGGTATGACTGATACCCCACTTTCTTTTACGATAATAGATTTAGGTGTTCATGTCAGTAGGTAATGGACAGTGGTTTCCATTAGAAAATCTCCTTTTACAGCTTACATATATATTTCTTTCTCTGTAAAGAAATTATTGAAATGCCTAACAGAACAATAAACAGATGCTCTTTCTTAGTATGCCAATTTCTTAAATATCTTTTGTCAAGTACATATGCCCATACCAACAGAAGGATTCTTCAAAACTAGTCCCTCAGAATCCAACCTACATAACATAAAATATAACTTTAGTTTCAAAGAATAGTTACTATTGCATGCATTTGATATTCAGCAATAAAATCTGTCCTATTGTATAGTAACTTCATTCTACCTAAAAAGATGCTCTGTATTATATAAGAATTTCATATTTCCACATTTGGATAAACATTTAATAAATTAAATTTGGTTAAGATATAAAATGGTCTTATATTATTTAAGTAGAACTTAGATACATAATTAACAGAACAGTCCAAATATTTCTTCTAAAACACAGGTATGCAATACTCACTAGAAAAAAAAAAAACAAAATTTTTTCACATAAGGCTATTGCACTTGCTATGAAACATGTGAGCAGGACTCTCTTGTTCAGTGGCATTTGGGATTCAAAAAATAAGGGTAGACTGGACACATATTGAGGAAGAGGTCTTCATGTGACCTGTCAGCAACAACAAGCTTCTATTGCCTTAATGTGGTGCTACTTGAGATTGCTTTTTTGGTTATCTAGCTTGGCCTTTAGTCTTCTCTCCAGAAATGCAGAGCTATCATATGTCATAACTACCAGGTGTGTAACTCACTTTCTCTGAGCTCTCTCAAACAGTACTGGATAACTATCTGTACAAGACTGCATTGAGATGTGTTGGCTCCATGAGGTCAGCCTCAGTGTGCTCCACTACCCTCAACCATCCACAGTGACAATAGATGCTTATTTTTTAGGCACTGAATTGCTTCCTTGGCTTTTATCATAGCCTGTGAGAGAAAAACAAAATAACATTTCTGGCCTTGATTTAACTTATTCAAAAATAGAATTCTAAATTAAATCAGATTAAAGATTAATTGCACCCTAGAGTGGCCTATTTTTCTCCTTAAAATTTTGTCTCTAAATAAAGACATGAAGTCTAGTGTATTGCATTGGTGAAATATAAAATTACATGAGACAATTTCTACTGTACATAATTATGCACCAAGCGGTCCATATCTGTGGATATTTTCAGAACATGCATAACACAAGCAGTACTGATGTTAATTTCAAAAATTAGCTTTTGCATTGTTAAGGTTATTTGAAAACACACATTGAGGTACCTTTACTTAAAAGTACTTAAAAGAACTCAGTCAGAAAAAATGTGAAGCCAGGATTCTTTCCAAATTGAAGGTGGGGGGCGAGGGGTGGAATTAGAAGAAGATTTTACCACCAACTTAAAGAATACAGTCAGGAGAAGGAAGATGAAAATCTCATTTTCCTGTTGAAGGTGGAGAAGAATCTACATCTTACTAGAAATGAAGGAGAAAAATGAAAAGAAAGGATTTTCACTGTGTTATCTAGTTCTTAGGTTTGGATTTGAAAAACTTCTAACCAAGAAATGCAGGGATTTAAGGTTTCTCATCATCTAGAGAGAGTTTTAAACCTTTTGAGCTATGCCAAGAATATTTTCTGCTGCATTTCTTGAAAGAAAAGGTTGGGCTAGTTATCTATTAGTACAGATACAACTTAGTCACAGAAATGTAGGCAGCCTGTAGATTCTTAACCAGTCAAAGATGATATGTTCAGGCTGCATTGGGTTACCAAAGTGTTCATGAGAGTCAGAATTTTAGGCGCATGCCTCATTTAGTTTCAATGTTTCTTATTTTTCCATTTGCCTATTCACTTAGGAGACTTAGACATCTTAGACGTTCATTATTGTGAATCCTACCTCTAAAAAGAATTAACACTAATTATTAAATTTATTATATACCAGTTGAAATAATATATACCAATTGAGAATAATGCCTACAATACTGAATTGAATAACCTGACATTTAAATATCTGCCTATTGTATTGTTCTGCAACCTAGTTAACATTTCTGATGTTGCTTTGCGAGTTAATTATTTTCATCCCATGTTTCTGCAAATATTGGGAAAAGTACCTACTTGCGAAACTCATCTCTGCAAGTTTAACTACTTCTGTTCTTTACACTTAGTAGCTGACTTCTGTATATAATGTAACATAACTAAGGTAGAAGACTGTCAGCTAGCATTGCAACAACTTGCATGTTCATCCTTCGGTAAGTAGGTGTTAAAGATTGCTTTTATAAGTGGTAGCTGCAGTGTTATAGGAGGTATACTAAAACTGTACAGTTAGAAAATCAGGAGAAAGAACATTCTACATCTGACTAATACGAAATTTATTGGCTTTTGCCAACCTGGAATAATGTGGTGATTAGTAAATTTCTTTACAGTGTGACAGAGCCAGCCTTTGGTCTGCAATCAGCCAATTCTACTTCTATTCCAAGAACATATTTTAACCTATTACAATCTATTTCCAAGTTAATAATGTCATCCCAGGTCCATTGGAGTGGAAATCAGCTCGTATGCTAAGGCATTTAAATGGAGATTTCTAAATATGCCAGCATCCAACTAGATGAATTGAATTTCATCTTTCAACTTTGAATTTCATAGACGTAGATATCTAGTGCAGTATGGAATGTCTTAAGATATCCAAGATATCAAAGAACTGACATCATCTATGTGGACTTCTGCAAAGCATTCGACACTGTCCTGCACTACATCCTCTTCTCTAAATTGCAGAGACATGGATTTAATGGATGGACCACTCAGTGGATCAGGAATTGGCTGGATGGTTGCACTCAAAGAGTTGCAGTCAATGGCTCAAAGTCCAAGTGGAGTCCGGTGACGAGTGGCATTCTTCAGGGGTCAGTATTGGGACTGGCACCATTTAACATCTTTGTTGGCAACGTGGACAGTGGGATTGAGTGCACCCTCAGCAAGTTTGCTGTTGACACCAAGCTGTGTGGTGCGGTCGACATGCTGGAGGGAGGAAGGGATGCCATCCAGAGGGACCTTGACAGGATTGAGAGGTAGGTCCTCTGTGCAAACCTCATGCAGTTTAACAAGATCAGGTGCAAGGTCCTGCACCTGGGTCAGGGCAATCCCAAGCGCAAATGCAGGCTAGGTGGAGAATAGATTGAGAGCAGTCCTAAGGAGAAGGATTTCTGGGTGTTGGTTGATGAGAAGCTCAACATGAGCTGACAATGTGCGCTTGCAGCCCAGCAAACCAACTGTATCCTGAGATGCATCAAAAGAAGCATGGCCAGCAGGTCAAGGGAAGTGATTCTCCCTGTCTGCTCCGCTCTTGTGAGACCACACCTGGAGTACTGTGTTCAGTTCTGGGGCCTCCAACACAAGAAGGACATGGTACTGTTGGAATAAGAGCAGAGGAGGGCCACAGAGATGATCAGAGGGCTGGAACACCTCTCTGATAAAGACAGACTGAGAGAGCTGTGGTTGTGCAGCCTGGAGAAGTGAAGGCTCTAGAGAGACCTTAGAGCAGCCTTCCAGTACCTAAAGGGAGCCTACAAGAAAGCTGGGGAGGGACTTTTTACAACGGCATGTAGTGATCTGACAAGGGGCAAAGGCTTTAAAGTGGAAGGGGGAAGATTTAGATTAGATATAAGGAAAAAATTCTTCACTGTGAAGGTGGTGAGGCATTGGAACAGGCTTCCCGGAGAAGCTGTGGATGCCCTCTCCCTGACAGTGTTCAAGGCCAGGTTGGATGGGGCTTTGGGCAACTTGGTCTAGTGGAAGGTGTCCCTGGCCATGGCAGGGAGGTTGGAAGTAGGTGATCTTTAAGGTCCCTTCCAATCAAACCATTCTTTGATGATTCTGTGAAATCAACAGAAGACTGGCAAATATGACAGTCATCCAGTGGTAGTCCCGTACATTTCTGGAATGCAGGTGAAAGCTCAGCAGATATTCTGGATATCTCAAAGGAAGCTGTGAAACTATGTTAGATAACAATCACACATAAATTTCTACCTTAGAATAAGCTGAATAACATTCTCTACTACATCACCTGTGCTCAGTAGTCATATGCTCGTCTGAATCCTATACATGTTGGCTCTATTATACAAGCTCAAACACTTACTTGTGCAAAGACCTTATATTTAAACACCTGCAATTAGATGTGACTTTTAACTCACCTGTCTTGACAGACATGCAGTCTTCCCTGATACATTTTGAAACTTCCTGTGTTCATCCCCACAGAGAAAAGGTGTTTGAAATATAGCTCTGTAGTTAACAGTATCATTGTGATTCTATTCTAAATATCCACACTTTTCTTCCATTCTTTCTTTGAAAAGAAAAGAGAAAAACCTGAAGTAATTTTTCACATATCTGTTAACACATAAAATTTTATTTGCTGTAAAATTTCAGTTCTAATTTGTCTTTGTGTAGCCTTGTCACTGTTTAAGGCTGGGCTGGCGCTTAAAACGGGCGGCAGACGCTCTCTGTTAAATCCCTTCCTCCCCCCAGGAGAGGATAGGACAGAGAAAAGGGAGAAAGACTTATGGATTGGAAATTGAAACTACTTTAATAATACAATAGTAATGGAAAAAATAGTATAAGGTATTAATACTAGTAGTACTAATAGTGGAAATGAGGAAAAGTATACAAAACCGATCCTGAGTGTCCCGCTGAGGGTGGGGGATTGCAGGCCGCAGGCCGCAGCCCCCAGAGGCTCGGCCGCCGCCACAGCCGGGCAGGGAGCCCGAAGCCCCCGGACCGGCC
>NW_009629300.1:0-10149 GCF_000690535.1 Cariama cristata | reverse complement strand
GTGACAGAAGAGAGCGAGACCCTCATGATTCCTTAGCATTATACTGAGGATGACGTGGATGGGATGGAATACCTCGTCGGTCAGTTTTTGGTCACCTGTCCCGTCTGCTCTCTTCCGCAGGTGCCACCCTTTTACGACTTTTTACTTTCTTAACAAAAGAAGGCCAGCAGTGGCCTTGGTTCTCATAGGGATAAGTACAAACATGGACCTTCCTGCATACCAGTCTTACTGATAGTTCAGTAGCAACTGTAAACATCGAGTGTTATCAGGTCTGAAACACAGACAGTGTCTGGAAAACATGTAGCTGTACTTTCAGAAAGTGCAGTTACTTAGAAAAGACTTAACTGAAAGAAAAACTCCTGAAAGGAGATACTAGCCCTGTTTAGTCAAACCAGGACAAGCCTATAAATGGTGTTTATTTTTCTTGTATTTCTTTTAGTTCATGCAGTAGAAATACATAAGATGGTCTTAACATCAAATGGTAATAGCGACATACTCTTCCACATTATTCAGACCCTACTTTATCTAAATTATAATGTATTGATTGATTGCCTACAAAAGTCTTACTACAAAATATGCTAGATTAGTTTGTGTGTTCTATTATATTATTTTATAAAATAACAGCAAAACCAAGGTGTTTCATTGAAAACATTTTCAATAAACTACCTCATTTTCCCGTTATTTTAGCAAAAATAGTTATGAATATGAAAGGCGATGTTGGAATTTTATTTTACAAAAAAAGATGTTGTAATCTAGCACGCTATTTATGAAATGTTGTCCTTATCTTTTCGTTATCTGTATTTAAGTACTAAAACATAATGCAAAATTAAATTGCTACTTATGGAAAGAATATACCTCTCTAGCGGGTAATACATTTTAAAGAGTTCTCAAAAAGTTCCTCCATTTTAAAGGGCAGTGTATTCATAACCTGAACCAGAGTTCTTTTGCTGTTCTATCTGATGGTTATCTTATCAAGACATTGAAAATTCTCCATTCAGGCACATTTTGTTTATTTTCCTGTAACTTCATTTTTATTCCTTTTTTTCTCTTTCCTCAGCATTTATAAAGGATAAGATATAGACTGTTGCTAGTCGGAGACATAAATAGAAGTCAAGAGAGGCCAGAGATAACTTCCATAAGGCTAACTTGATTTATTCCATACAGACATTTTTCCATATGCTTTATTCTGTGTTTGCTCTTTTCTTGTACTTGCTTTCCATATGGCAGTCTCTCCTTCCAAAACCTGTTCCCCTCTTTCAGTGGCATCCAAGGGTTTTTGAAGAACGAACAAATATTTGGGTCTACAGTTAAGATATTTGTAATTATGAATTTGCGAGGACTGGAATTGATGATGAGACTGCTTATTTCGCAGCCTCAATAATAATAAAAGAGATACTTAAAATTTATTCCCATTCAGATAATACATCAAATTAGAGTCTTCTTCATTCAAAATGTTCAAGTACAAGACAAGATCAAAATGCAGATTGGAAAAGGAAGTTCATTTGTGGTAGTAAATGAACCACAGAGACAGAAAACAAAAACGTCTAGAAGTATATACTTGTATCCACCATTAAATCTAGTTGAAGTATAGCTCTCTTTTATCAGGTTGTAAGATGGCTATCATCCTCTTTGAATATCAAGTCCTTTACTTATTGCTTCTCTTTCTGAAATTCCTGTTAGATTTATTACTGCAAATTCCTTGTGTTGTATTTTCTGATCTTTCATCAGCCCGTTATTCTGCCTCAAAGACTGCAAAATCTCAGCGTGGCATCCTTACATGTATATCATGCCAGTCATCTCAGATACTTTACATCATCACACATACACCTACAATGTACTTGTCTTACTTTGTGACTGTACTATTCAATCCATTTTCTCTTCTTCTGCTTCTAGTTTCTTTTGCTTATATGAAAATTTTGATTTGTCATTATTTTTTATTCCACAGTATGTTTGGAGTGTTTGTATACAAATATTGTGTCATCAGAGTTCTGCTATGCCTTATAACATCAACACTTGTCCTTTATGAGAAAAAAAAAATATGTTTTTGTTGAATGTCACTTTGTAGCAATTTTTTTTTTTAAAGTTACACCACTTACAACTTGAGATGGTTAGTGTTCATAGAATCATAGAATAATTTGGTTTGGAAGGGATCTTTAAAGCCATCTAGTCCAGTCTCTCTTGCAATGAGCAGGGACATCTTCAACTAGATCAAGTTGCTCAGAGCCCCGTCCAGCCTGACCTTGAATGTTTCCAGGGATGGGGCATCTCTCTGGGAAAACTGTTACAGTGTCTCACTACCCTCATTGTAAAAAATTTCTTCCTTATACCTAGTTTAAATCTACCCTCTTTTAGTTTAAAACCATTACCCCTTGTCCTATCGAAACAGGCCCTACTAGAATATTTATCCCCATCTTTCTTGTAAGCTCACTTTCAGTATTGAAATGCCTTTTTTTTTTCATATAAAAATGTATAAAAATTTATTCAGATAAACAATACTGCATTCTTCCACATTAAACCACTTCTGTCAAAGTCTTCTTCCAAAAGCCATATGCTTGAATATTTTTATGCTTCTAAGATTTCGCTAGAATAATTTTCAATACAGTAAGTTTGTGCAAATTACAAGTCTCTTTTTTTTTTTTTTTTTTTTTTCATTGAACTTTTGTAGGTAAATCAGCACCTGGAATAATTTTGTGAAATTAATTGTAATCCTTCAAAATGCATTGAACCTCTTTTTGGATTAAAAATAATTTTTCTTCCATGCATACAATGTAATTTTAAAATTATGGATATTTACAGTAAAATATTTCACTCAATAGTAATGGTTCCTCTTAATATGAAGAACTATGTAATGTCACTGTCTCAATAAGGCTTTTTCTTATGAACTGTTGAACTAAACAGTCTTTGCAAGAAACTGTTTCTGTTTTCCTTCTGTATCTTGGGCATGATTTTCCAGCTAATATGAAATCAAAAATAGATGACGTTTGAGTCAGAAATATAGTGTTCCATGGAAAATCAGGTATCTTATTATAACATTGGTCTTGGCAGTAACCATTATGTTGCCTGCTTTCCCTCTTGATCTGGCAGTGCTCTCGGGTGTCATATGTATTGTTTCTACTCAAGTGCTAATTCTGTCTCTCAAGATTCTTTTACTGATTTCCTGTCCTTTTATACTTTTCAAGTACCTCTTTCCTTTAACTGATAATTCACGGTTTCTCAGAAGTGCAGTCACAGTTAAATCACTTCAGTTCTAATTAAACAGAAACACAATATTTAGACAGTATGGTTTAAGAGATAAAAGGACCATATCTTTAAAAAAAAATCTATTTTGAAGTCATTTACGATGTCACTTTCTCTATCGGGTTACTTGGTTCATCACTTGAAACTCAAAAGACAATTGATCAAACATCCCAATTCTTTTTTTTTGGCTTTTCTTTAAGTAAATAGTATATTTTGAAAGCAGTCTGTTCCAACAGTAACAAAAATTGTCAGCTGGCAGTTATCCCAACAAGTGATTTCCACACTGGCAACAACTCTGACAGTAGAGAGTTCCTTATAATTACCGGTGGCTTTGTGGCTGAAGGAACTTAGAGCTCTAAAAGACCTGGCAAACAGAACGAGGAAAAAAACCCTGGAGAGTGACTAGAAAACAGCTAGCTCTTTAGTTGTGGTGAGAATATACTAACTTGGGACTGGAAAAATAATCAGGGATATTTTTGAGACTTAAAATAAATGGCATTTATTCTAACCATGCAGTACGTTTATATATATACCTATTGTATTTTGCAGACATAAAAAGTCACTTTGAGATAATAATTCGTCCCACATATTTCAGGATGGAATTAATTGCCTTGAAGGAACAAATTGTGCCTATCTTTCCCATTCAGTACAAAGTAAGGCAGACAAATGGCTTAGATTATAACCTTCTTAATGGTCAAAGTTTAAGTAAGATGAATTCTACATGAATTCCACAATGTGAGTAAAATTCTGAAGAGCTCTGAAGTATAACTTGTAAGTATTATTTGCCATGGACATAAATGATTTTAAATCAAGAGCAACAGGTACAAAATTGTCCTTCATTTGCTATAAAACCTCAAGATTCACTTCTTCTGGTCTGTTTTAAATAAAGAATAATTTTTCTTCAAATTTCTATGTTTTTTTATTTATTTATGCATTCATTTTTCCAGTAATGACAATTTATTTTTTTATGATTAATGACTGGGCACACAGGAACACTGTTAAAATACTATATTTGATGCTTAGACACACAACATTAGAAACAATTCAGTGAGCACTATTTTCAGAATGTCTTGTGGTGAAGCAAATATAATGTGGAAACAGAGTATATGTTTCACATCCAAAATCTCAAGATTATAACAAACAAACAAACAAACTAGGTGCAATTAATTGTAGTAACAAAACAACCAACCATACACACACAAAAAGAAAACCCTGTTTGCCTTCGGATTGTGAGCCTTCAGTGCACTGAAAGTACTTTGGAGATGCAGCCAGAAGTGCTAGAATACTACTTTTTAAAGACAAACACTATAACCTGAAAATTATCTCTAAAAGCATGTGAAAGCAGCAGCTGTGACAACAAGGGAAGAGGAGTTCAAACAAACAAACAAAAACAGTTCAAAATATCTTGAGGTTTAATATGAAATTGGTCACGATGACTTTCATCAATATTTTGAATAGAATTATGATTGAAATTACATTCGTCACTGGAAAAGCAGGAAAATAATTCCGAAATTAGTTTAAATAAAAATGGATCATGTTAACTTTCATGTGTAAGGGACACTTCCAAAAAAACAACTTTGCTTTTTGTTCTCTATGTACTTGTCTACACCTGGAAGACTGAGAATTCCAAATGTGGGGAAATTTGAGGATACATAAAACCTCTCACTCACTCTTTGCACCATCATATGCAAAGGCATGCTAGAAGCAGAAACAAGAACTTGCTTCACATAGCAAATCTCTGCTTTTTGAGAAGAGAGCTACTTCAAACTCTGGTGAGGAAAACATCGGCACAAAAATGCTGTCTGGTCATGACAACTGGCTGTCTGGTGAATTCCCACGTCTTTCTCTCTGGATATCTCTTTCTTACTTGGTAAAGCAGTGGAATGATGTGTCATCTCTTACTCACGATGAAACTTTGAATTATAACCTTGCTGTTCACGAATAGAAATCTCTCTAAATTTGCCAATACTCTCCAGGTACTGGTCAGTGATGTTTCTACCCCAAATAAATACAGCAGAGTTTGAGCAAAGCATTTCAACATTTGATGTATTTTTCTCTTGGCAGGCAGGGGGGGCAGGAGGATTGTCTTCAGTCCTTAACATGTCTCATAGGGTGGTTGCTTGTTGAATTTTGTCATTCACACAATCTCAATACAGAAGAATTCTTTTGTTCCTTTTGAGGGATATCTGGATCCTGACAATGAAAGGGATAGACAATTTGTGATGTAAGTATGATTGTCTTATTCTTTATTGAACTTTCTTTCTAAGCTATATTGAAATACTACTTGGTTTCTGTGAAGAAAACAAATTTAAACTTCATCTGACATAGTTCTATTTTCTTCATTTCTTGGCTAAGTTTCTTCTGTGTCTTGAGTAATTAATAAACTTCTGGTGAATCTGAAGGTAAAGTGAAATGTCAAAAACTTGCCTTGCATGAATGTCTGATAGGGGAAAAATATGGCTTGTAGTCATTCTGTAGATTTGTCTTACAGTAGTTTTTTATAGTCTTCTTTTTATGTGCATGTCACAAGTGAATTTTAACTGAATCAGATGTTTCTGAAGATACATTTAAAATGCTCTCCAATTGTTTGCTGGCTTATTTTTTTAAGATTATATCAGATTTACTAAGTAAAGTGCTTTCCACTCTCTGATGGTTTAGTCTTGTCTAACAGCTGAACTCACACCGAGCTGCTCAGTCTCTCCCTTCCCTTAGTGAGACAGGGGAGATTACAGGAAAAAAGAACGAATGAGAAAGCTTATGGGTTGAGATAAAAACAGAGCCTTTGCTTACTCTGTTGGGTGTAGGTCTCCAGGTCTGGTAGTGGGGCAGTTGCAGGGGTGGTCTCTGTGAGAAAAGGTCAGGGGCTGCTCTGTGCTGGACACAGCCAGATCCAGCCATCTCCACAGCAGACTTACTGCAGCCAAAGCTGAGTCCATCAGTGAGGCTTGTGGTGCCTCTGAGAAAACATATATAAGAAAGGGTAAAAAGTACAGAAAGTATAAGGAGTGAGGAAAAAAAGTGTGAGAAACAATCCCAAATCAAAGAAGGAGGTGCTCCAGGTGCCCAAGCAGATATTCTCTGGCAGTCCACAGGTAGAGAGACAATCCATACTGTAGCATGAGAAAAGTGTGAAGGAAGAAGGAGCAGCAGAGAGGAACTTTTATGGGTTGACTGTAATCCCTCATTTCCCATCTTCCTGGTGCTGCCTGGGAAAGGGGGAGGTAGAGGAGTCAGGAACGAAGGAGCAAAGTTGAGCCTGGGAAAAAGGAGGGGAGGGGAGAAGGTGTTGATTGAATTTCTCTTTGTTTCTCACTATCCAGCTCTAATTGGCAATAAATTAAATCAATTTTCCTCAAGTCTTGTCTATGCTGCCTGTGACAGTAATTGGTAAGTGATCTCCCTGTCTTTATCTTGAAACATGAGCTGCTTCATCTTATTTTCGCTGTTGTCCTGTTGAGAGGAGATATCCATGGGGACAGATATCCACAGCTTCCCTGGGCAGCCTGCTCCAGTGCTTCACCACCCTCACAGTGAAGAATTTCTTCTTACTAGCTAATCGATAGATCGATATATCTTTCAGTATAACACTGTTGACCCTTGTCCTGTCGCTACAGGTCCTATTAAAAAGTCTTTCTCCGTCGTTCTTGTAAGCTCCCTTTAAACATTGAAAGTCTACTATCAGATCTCCCCAGAACCTTCTCTTCTCCAGGCTGAACAACTCCAACTGTCTCAGCCTGTCTTCCTAGGAGACGTACTCCAGCTTCCTGATCATCCTCGTGGCCCTCCTCTGCACTTGCTCCAACAAGTCCATGTCCTTCTTGTGTTGGGGGCTCCAGAGCTGGATGCAGTATTCCAGGTAGGATCTCATGAGAGTTGAGTAGAGGGGGAAAATCACCTCCATTAACCTGCTGGTCATGCTTCTTTTGTTGCAGCCTAGGATACAGTTGGCTTGTTGGGCTGCAAGCGCACATTGCCAGCTCATGTTGAGTTTCTCACCAACCATCACCCAGAAATCCTTCTCCTTAGGATTGCTCTCAATCTATTCTCCACCTAACCTGCATTTGTGCTTGGGATTGCCCTGACCCAGGTGCAGGACTTTGCACATGACCTTGTTGAACTTCATGAGGTTTGCACAGAGGACCTACCTCTCAATCCTGTCAAGGTCCTTCTGGATGGCATCCCTTCCCTCCCGCATGTCGACCACACCACACAGCTTGATGTCAACAGCAAACTTGCTGAGGGTGCACTCAATCCCACTGTCCACGTTGCCAACAAAGATGTTAAATGGTGCCAGTCCCAATACTGACCCCTGAAGAATGCCGCTCATCATCAGTCGCCACTTGGACATTGAACCATTCACCACCACTCTTTGCGTGTGACCATCCAGCCAATTCCTTATCCACTGAGTGGTCCATCTGTCAAATCCATGTCTCTTCAATTTAGAGAAGAGGATGTTGTGCAGGACAGTGTCAAATGCTTTGCACAAGTCCAGGTAGGTGATGTCAATTGCTCTTCCCTTATCCACCAATGCTGTAACCCCGTCACAGAAGGCCACCAAATGTGTCAGGCACGATTTGCCCTTAGTGAAGCTGTGTTGGTTGCCATCAATCACCTCCTTATTTTCCATATGCCTTAGCATAGTTTCCAGGAGGATCTGCTCCGTGATCTTGCCCAACATACAAGTAAAACTGACTGGCCTGTAGGTCTGCAGATCTTCCTTTATTTTTTTTTTTTTATGTTCCCCCTTTTCCAGTCAGCAGAAACTTCCCCAGACTGCCACAGCTTTGCAAATATGATGGATAGTGGCTTAGCCACTTCATCTGCCAGTTGCCTCAGGACCTGAAGATGCATCTCATCAGGTCCCCTGCACTTGTGCACCTTCAGGTTCCTTAGATGGTCTTGAACCTGATCTTCTCCTATAGAGGGTGGTTCTTCATTCTCCCAGTCCCAGCCTTTGCCTTCTGCAACTTGGGCCATGTGGTTGGAGCACTTGCTGGTGAAGGTTGAGGCAAAAAATCATTGAGTACCTCAACCTTCTCCATGTCCCAGGTAACCATGTCTGCTATTTCCTTCTGGAGAGGGTCCACGTTTTCCCTAGTCTTCCTTTTGTCACCAATGTATATACAGAAACTTTTCTTGTTACCCTTGACATCCCTGGCCAGATTTAATTCTATCAAGGCTTTAGCTTTCCTTACCTGATCCCTAGTCGCTCAGACAATTTCTCTGTATTCCTCCCAGGCTATCTGTCCTTGCTTCTACCCTCTGAAGGCTTCCTTTTTGTGATAGTCTTTGTCCAGGAGCTCCTTGTTCATCCATGCAGGCCTCCTGATATTTTTGTCCAGCTTCTTCCTCTTGGCTGGGATGCATTGCTCCTGAGCTTGGAGGAGATGATCCTTGAATAGTAACGAGCTTTCTCGGGCCCCTCTTTCCTCCAAGGCTTTATCCCTTGGTACTCTCCCAAGCAGCTCCCTGGAGAGGCCAAAGTCTACCCTCCTGACGTCCAGGGTAATGAGCTTGCTATGCATCCTCCTCGTTGCCCTAAGGATCTTGAACTCCACCATTACATGGTCACTGCAGACAAGGCTGCCCTTGATCTTCACATTCCCCACCAGCCCTTCCTTGTTGGTGAGAACAAGGTCCAGCACAGCACCTCTCCTTATTGGCTCCTCTGTCACTTGGAGACGGGAGTTATCATCAACTCATTCCAGGACCCTCCTGGATTGCTTATGCCCTTCTGTGTTGTCCCTCCAACAGATAGAGGGGTGGTTGAACTCCCTCATGAGGACCAGGGCTTGTGAAAGTGAGGCTGCTCCTATCTGTCTACAGAGGGCCTCATCTGCTCAGTCTTCCTGGTCGGCTGGCCTCTAGCAGACCCCCACTATAATGTCGCCTATCCCTGCCCTCCCTTTAATCCTGACCCATAGGCTCTCAGTTGGTTCCTCATCCATCCCCAGGTGGAGCTCCATGCACTCCAGCTGGTCATTGACATAAAGGGCAACATCTTCTCCTCATCTCCCCTGCTTCTCCACACATGTGGCTGATTACAAGAAGTATTTTTCTGAGGCATTTTAGAAGAGCAAAAGCAAGGATGTAAGAGTTCTAGTTTCATAAGATAAAAAGCTGATGTTCTACAGTTTTGAACTCCAAGAATTGCGTGCAATGAGGAAATTTTACCCAGCAGCACAACATTCTGATGAAGACTACTATTTTAATTAGTAACAGTCAAATAATCTTAATGATTGCAAAAATATCTTTGATGAGGAAATAGTGTACCCACATTTAGTCTAGAATTATGCCACTTTTCTTCTGTTAGCTGCAATGTTAGCAGACCTCAGTTTAGAGTCCATCAGCTCATTCTTTAGGAAATTCAGCTTTCTTGGCTATGTGTTAGGTGGGAAAAAGACCTATGAGAGAAAGGTAAAACCAGAGAATAAAGATGGAAAAAGGTGTTTCCTTTTATACTACATTCACTTTGTCAGAATGTCCTGGTTTCAGCTCAGTTAGGGTTAATTTTCTTCCTAGTAGCTGGTATAGCACTGTGTTATGGATTTAGGATGAGAATAATATTGATAACACACTGATGTTTTAGTAGTTGCTAAGCAGTGTTTACACTAAGTCAAGGACTTTTCAGCTTCTCACACCACCATACCAATGAGGAGGCTGGGGGTGCAGAAGAAGTTGGGACGGGACACAGCCAGGACGGCCGATCCAAACTGGCCAAAAGGATGTTCCATACATCATGATGTCTTGCTCAGTATATAAACTATGGGGAAAGGTCACGGGGGGCTGCTGCTCAGGAACTGGCTGGGCGTCAGTTGGCGACTGGAGAACAATTGAATTGTGCATCACTTGTTTTGTATATTCTAGTTCTATAATGATTATGATTATTATTACTATTATTATTATTATTTT
>NW_009629299.1:0-25786 GCF_000690535.1 Cariama cristata | reverse complement strand
TGGCGTAGGTCTCGGGCACTCGTGTGGCTGGTGAAACAGCCAGTGTAGGAAAAGTAATGCTTGTTCAGCAGAAATGGGCTTCTGAGGGAGTTGTGAATGTTCAAGAGACAGTAAAATCTCCAGGAACTTTCTGTTCAGTGTAAAGATTGTGGTGTGTAAGCTTTTTTTTTAGTTAAAATTCCTGTTGATGTCTCAGAATTAAAGCATGCTACCCACCAATCCCAAGTTCTGAATGTAATTAAAAACACTCTCATTTCTCAAGCTTGATTATTTTGGTTTTTTGAAGAAGACATCTGTTGGAACAGGAAAAAATACCCCATGTTGATTCTTTCACGTAATCTCCATAATTAGTTCTGCTGCTTAGCATTACGCGTGGATAGAAGGTGTTACATTGATGGGTGCACCAGACTAAAAAGAATTAGTTCTTAATTTCAGCAAATACTGTAGCGTGTTACAAAGATTTCAGTCTGCAGCAATAGCTACAGTAGAAGCGTTTGGCTGCAGTAGAAGAGCAGAATGATTTCTGCAGGAGTAACTCGTACTATTAGTGCAACTCTGGATCATGCGTGTACTTAGGTAAATACATATCCTTCACAGAGAAAAATTATTTTGTTGTTTAGCAAGATAGGTGAATGCAAAGGATCTTGAAGGGTTAATATTTTTAGGCTAATTTTGCAGAAAGTCCACCTATGCTATGCAAGTATGTAAACTACTTCTGCGTGAAGGATTTCTGCATCATTTTGGGTGGGTAATTTGTTGCAGTCTGAAATCATTCGACTGCTTTTTCAACACTATCTCTTCTATACGCTAATTTTCTGGTCTTCTGTGGATTTTCTTGCTTTTGCTCTTAAAGCAATATCATTACTTCTGGGAGCAAGGTTCCAAACAGAAAATTGATAAGGTAGGAGTGTAAAAACGTGTTAATATATCTGTTGGTATTGCATGCTATAGTATACTAAGAACTGGGGGAGTTGATGACAAAAATTTTCTTATCTGTTCTTATACATCCGTACCTCCCTGCAGTTGCTTATGGCCGTAAATGCAATGCAGAGATAAGGCTCTAATTTCAAAGCACCAGGGGAACCCCCAGCACGCACGCAGAGAGCAGCGCGTTGAAAATGAGACTGCGGAACTGCCTTGCGCTTCTGATGCTTGACATGGGAGTTCCCTGCAGCAAAGGTAATTCCCCAAAGCAGCAGTTGCTAGCAGGGTTGAGAGGAAAGAAAGAAGAGATGGAGATATTCAGTTTACTTGAATTTCAAAGCCTTCTTTTATTACGCCTTATTGAAATCTGTTCAGCAAAGGCATCTCGTTGCCAGGGGAACTGGGATTCCTCGTACTACATCACTCTTCCCCCACCTTCCCACTTAGTATGCAGGGAGAGCTGCATCATCCAGCAAGGGTATCTCCCGTCTCCCACCTCCGTCTTGTGCTCGGCAAAGCACGCGGCAGTGGACACAGGCAGCTCCTACCGATGCTCTACTAATAACCTTCAAGCTCCTGCGGCAAGGTTGTTGGCTTTATCGGCTGAAAGCTCTTAACTTAATTTCCCATGTTGGGTTCTCTGGGCTGCCCTTTGTCTCTAAAGCAGGTCCCCTTTTAAATAATACAAAAAGAGGGGATTACGGTTTCGTTTTAGAGCATGCTGTTGAAAATTTTGCTGCTGGAGTAGCAAAATTTCTACCAGAAAGCCCGCTGCTAACAAGTAGCTTCCCTTTTCTAAAAGAGGAAAATACGTATGTGATAAGGAGGCAGAAACAGATGGTCTCAGTGTGGTTGGTTTGATCAGTGAATTTAGAAACAATGCAATTTGAGTGCTCTTGTCCCAGAGTGTTAATTATCCTGGGGGTCTGTGGAGCGCGGAGAGAAGGGAGGCATTTAATCATGAAGACTTGCTTCCCGTGCAGTGCACATTAAATGGAAATCCCTTTGTTTGTATTCATTGCACCATTCAAGTATTCTTCATTTTGAGATGCAAACCTTGCGGCATGACTTGACTGGTTAAAGCAATTATTTTATGTAGGGATTTCCCGGAATAGCCATTTTTGACAACATCTCGCTTTTCAAAGCAACTAAAATATTTTGACCTGTAGGGAACTCAAGAGAAAAAAAAAAAAGTCACTGTTAATTAAATTATTGCCCATCTGCATGTTAACATCACTGTCTTGGCTATTGTCCTATGCATTACTGATGATGTGTAGTAGAGATTAGATAATCTCTCTGTAGCCCTTTGCTTAGCTAGACTTCAGGTCTAGCCTCTGCAGACAAAATATGCTTCTATATGATTTTAGACAACCTGAAACACAAATCTGAGTGTCAAGCAGAGGTTGTAGGAGTGAACTAGTATCACTTCTGCAGATAGTAAATTACAGCATCTGCTGTGAAAAACTACTCCAGAAATGTCGGAATTAATGTGAGATTGTTTTCAAACTAACCTTGTATAGAATATACTGAGATGTCAGTTCAGTTTCTCTCTGTGTGACTTTTCAGGTGTTGTGACTCTGCCAAGCCCTATTGCATTCAGACTCAGCTCTCGGTGGTTCCCATGTAAACCATCAATACCTGTGTGGTTTCGCACTGGCTTTGGTGAAGGCATAGGTGTACAAAAAAACAAAACAAAACCAAACAAACAGAACCCCCCCCAAAAGTCTATTTCTATCTAGTCGAGAGTGAGTTCAGCATGAGAACACTGAAAGTTATGCATGCTGTCAGCCCTTAAAATAAAACTAAGAAAACTGTTTTTTTTTTTTTAATGAACAAAATGCTCAAGTTGTATAGGGAAGCTTCTAGGTGTGTTTTCAGACAGAGCATGTATGAAAAGCTTATGCTGGAAATTTAGGCGTGTGTATAGGGATTTGTGATATGAATTTGTTAAGTGCTGTACACTTGCGGATATGAGGATTCTCCTGAAATGTGCTACATATTTCTACACGCTATGGCGAAATGTTCTTGGACGTGAGATGCAGGTTCATCAGTAAAATCCCTGTTAATGCCAATATTTCCACTTGCATCTTTTTCCAAGTCCTTCATGCTTTTTCCTCAAACACGAGGCTATATGCAGGTTGCTCTCTACATGAAGTTGGAAGTATTCCCCTGAGCTGTGAGATACCAAGCAAGGTGACTGCAGCACGGATCATCTCCTGAGCATCTTCCCAAGGTCCAGAAGCGCAAACTGCAAAGGAACGATGCCCTGAGGCAGGAGGAGAGTTTGTTCCCCTTCCCAAGGAAGAGGGGAACTCCCGCTGCTGCGGTCAGGCAAAGCTCCAGGCAGTGAAGGGACAGTCCTGGGCGGGAGGGAATCCTTCTGGAGATGATCCTGGAGGTGGGCTTTCCGTGTGTCAATTGTGTGGGGTTGCTGCGCCGAGCACAGGAACGGCCGTTGCTGATGAGGGACGTAGGCTGAGCGTAGCGAGAGCGCTTGCCCCAGATGTGGAAGAGAAGGTTGGTCCGTGTGTTTTAAAGCCTGTGAAATTTGGTGGTGAAAGTAAACTAGCGGTACGGTTGCACAGCAAGTATGCGGAGTGAGGCGGTGGGGTCTTGGTTCTCGGGTAGTTCTTGGCCGGAGTGAGAAACCCATCACCGGTTTGAACTTCAGTTCCCTGCAGCTAGAAATCTAAGAAAGATCCCGTTAAGGACATTCATGAGCCTTATTTTCTAAACAAGGCATTATTTTCTAAATAAATGCTGCCAGAAACGTATTCCAAAAATCTGTGGTGCTTACAGCTGCTGGGATGGGATCGGGTAAGCAGGGAGGGAGAAGGGTTTTCTGCTCTTCTGCCTTGAGGACTGCAACTTCAGTTTAGCTTTACTTTCTCCCATGCTGCATATGAAAGGTGGTGTGCTTCAGACCATGCTGACTGAACCGATACTTTTATATTTTGCTAAAAGCTGCAGTATTCTGCCTCCAGCAGGTACTGAGAACATGTATGGGCCCGAAGGTGGGTAAATGGCTAGCAGGGACATGAGTTGGATGATTTATTGTATGGCCTATATACAAGCTGCGCCTACCATTTTCCTTATCAGAAGAAACATTATTTGTCTTCAACAGGATCCTTTTGAAAGGAATGGATACTCCATTTATACAAAAGCAGACTTTTTCCTTGCTTCTCTTCTACTTAGATGGTGGAGCGAGGTTTGTGTTATGCATTCTACATGGGCCACTTGCCAGGAGGAAATAGAGGTCAGGTGTCCTACACCTCTCCTCAGATTTTACTGGGCAAAACCTGTCAGATGTACCAAATCATGGCAAGTGAAAGGAGATCTGCTCTTGGCCTGAGGATCCCAAAGCCAGGCTGCTGCCTTGCTGCGGTGCACAATGTCATAGTTGCCGGACTCGGTTATTTTCAAAGGGTTACATACCTAAACTGTTCAAAGCTTTTTGTTAAGTCTTGCACTGGAGGAAAGGCTGCTAGCCAGAGGTTTGTTTTAATTTGTGTTGGTGTCTCAGCTTGAAGTTTAACAAAATTTCTTGTTTAGCTTTAATGGTGTTTCTCGACTTATGACCTGAAAGAGGGAATGAGGCAGAAGCAACCTGCCCTTGGCTCGTCCTGCAAGCAAGCCACTTGGAGGCGTACTGAAAGCATTCTTAATTTATTTTAAGCATGGTGAGAATCTGAAACCTTAAAACATTATTCCTCTAGAAATCTGGCTTCCAAAAGCACAAGCCCAAGGTAGTTACTTGGGGGCACCTGTCATGCTGGCACGCTCTTTTCCCCAAACTAAACACCCGTGGGTAAGTTGGACGTGCCGAAGGGTTTGTTGGGTTCGTTAGGCGATGGGTGTGCTGGCAGGAGCAGCCCTGCTCCGGTGGAAGGACTGGCGTGGCACTGCAGCCTGGAGCTTAAAGCCGGGGTGGCATGCAAATGGACTACTTCTCTGTGGCACTGCGGCCTGGAGCTTAAAGCCGGGGTGGCATGCAAATGGACTACTTCTCCAGCTTTCTCACCTTACAGAGAGGTGCAAAACATGTACCGTGGTCCTTGCTCTTCCCTCTCTGTACCAGAGGGCTTCCAGAAAACGTGTGCTTTAGAGGGGAACATTTGGTACAACGCAGGAGAACTTGTATTCAGTAAATCTTGCAGCTGTTGGTGTGAAATGCAGCTGTAAATAGTAGATGTAAGTTTGGGACGTGGTAATACATATGCAGACTGATGCTACTTTGATGGATATATGGTGGTTGTATAAACGGCTTCAGCTCTCATCTTGTTCAGGAGCAGACCTCTGCACTGACTTTCAAAGGATGGCACCGAGTCCACAATTATTTGAGGTATGTGTCCTACTGGAAAATTCCACACTTTTAGCTGATGTGGAAAGCAGAGACGCAGTAAAATTAGTTAACTCTCCATGTGTCAGTGCTTAGCTGCTGGGTATCTTTTTAACTGCTTTTTCCTCAGAGGTTTATGGTAAGCTGGTATCTTAGTGCACACCTGCAGACAAAAATGGCTAGGCGTAAGGGATGAGTTACATTACTTGGCTGCCAGCAGATTTAGCAGTCTTTCAAATCCTACTTTATTCTTTCCCTGAAGTGCCGAGTCCCAGCATCTGGACATGAAGACCTTCTGTCTTTTCTAGTTATTATAAGGCATGTAACTGCAATGTTAGCTGCGGGTGAGATGAGCCGTGGGAGACAGCTGAAATGGGACAGGACAGATCTCTTCAGCAGAAATTCAGTAGCTATTTCAGACAACAGTACTTTGGTTCCTCTGAAAGACAAGTGCTTTGCACTTCCCACTGAAGGGTGGGAAATTGGACTGGGGGAAGAGGGGAAGAGTGTGGTGTTAATTTTGGGGTAACTGTAACTCTGAACTTGGAGGGGGGGGGAGCAAACTTCAAGGGGCTACTTTTCTACTGCTTAATACGGATTTCACTTTGATTAGATGATTGCAGTGTTGATGAGCCCTCTTCTGCCAAAGGGAAAGTTTAAGTTAGACACTTGCGGAAAATGTGCGCGGGTTTCTGAAGAAAGGTGTATTTGGCTACACACTTGGGTTTATTATGAAGTATAAAGCTAAGCTTGCACTAATCCTAGCCTTAATTTATATTTAGAAAGAATATGTCAGGCCAGATGTGAGCAGGGATGGCTGTGGGGTATTTCTCATCTTCCAGTTGCAAATGCCACACGCAGGACAACCAGCGGTCATATGGCTAGGCAGCAAGTTGTATTGGTTCTGTAATCCAACTGATAACTGTCCCCGCAGGAAAAAATGGTTGAGCTCGAGTAAATGAGAGGACATCAGAGCATGGGCAGGAGCTGGGAAGTAAGCCCCTTTCAGCGGCAGCACAGTCTGGGGTCTCCTTAATTAATGTAATGCAACAGGTTACACTCCGCTAGTCACAAGGCTTCATCCGAGTAGTAAGTTAAGGTATATTTTTATAGTAACTACACTCAGGATTCACATAATCTGCTTTTGATAGCATAGTCTGGTCCAGGGAAACTTTCTCCCTAAAAGCTTCCTTGAAGGTAAAATGCTGTGCAGACACTTAAGACTGGTGCAAGATGGATGGTGCATGCTGGCAGCCTGTTGGGAATGTGTTGGCAAGCAGGCAGCAGAGACTGGGTGAGAGATGCAGGGGATACGTCAATGCGAAGGCTTAGTCTTGTTTAAAACGCAGCCCCAGGAGGGAGACAAAGTGGTGAGTCCCTGGATTTCCTGCACTGTTGGGCACGATTCTGGGTCAAACTTGATTATCTCGCAGAACACCAAGGTAAGAGTCTTGGAAATTAATGTAAAGGGTGAGGTCATGAGAGATTGAAGTAAGTAAAGATCAAGATGAATCTGACAGATCAGATGTCTTAATAAAAGTACCAGATGAGGAGTATTTCCCAAAGGCAGAGTTTGGTGGTGTTGCACAGTCTACGGTTTTGGATGCTAACATTTGGAAGGTGCGTAAACCCTTGCCACGCAAGACCAGTGCTGCAGGTGTAACTGGCACCCACCAGCAACATTAGGAAAGTTTTGTAATTTCTCCTAACGGTGGAGCAGCTGTTGTTGCTGTATTTCTTAATCTGGGACTAGTATGGGCAAAAAGCAGGACTTGGGGTGGAGGCATCTGGAGGGCAGGGGTCTAGTTCTGATCCTTGCACCCCTTGACGGTGTTTTCTTTTGCAAACCATGTTCGTGAAAAACAATAGTTGCCGCTCTGTTGGCAGAGTTGGCTTGGTTCAGGAAATACTCGCAAGAAACGCTTTGGTGCGGCGGTTCACGTACAGTGCTTTGAACCTTTTGGAGAGACTGAGGCAAGCAATCTTGTACTTCTGATTTTTCTGTAGTGTAGCAGTTGGATTACTTTTCCAGGATGCAGGACACCCGTGTTTTTAAAAAATAAACCAAACAAAACCCCAAGGAATTTCAACTTGTTCATAGATGGGATCTAAACAAATTTGTCTTCAAGTGAATGCCAGAACTATCATTGTACGGGGTTTATTCTGTTGCTGCTGTTAGAGCCACCTATACTGTTCATAGGATGCTCTTTGAACTGGGCAAGGATGTGTCTGTCCTTGTTACTGGGGTAAGGACAGGTCATGAATTTTTGTGAGCAGTGCTGCTGCTGTTTATGAAGCTAGCCCATTTAAAAATTTCTGTATCTCTAAGATGAAGAGACAAAAAACTATGAGATTCAGTCTCTAGGATCACTATTAGATAACTGATACCTGTGCTTGAAGTATGACCTATGCTTTTTCAAAAGCTTGTGTTTCTGAGTCGCCTCTCCAAAATCTTTATACCCACTGACCACCGTAACTACAGTAATGCTTTTGAAGTGGCGTCTCTTGACGGGATCCAAAACTATATTAATGGATTTGTCAGTTGGGTGCCAAGATGGGAGGGAGCAGGGCTATCTGAGTAGCCTTAACTGTGGGTCAGGGCTGCTGAGCTGGCTGACGGCAGACAAAGGCAGGCTCCTCGTCCTTCCTTCAGCACTGCTAGCAGGGGCAGAAGCTCTCTGAGCATTTTGGACAAGATCTCCCCAGGGTACAGCTTAGGGTGCAGGGGAAGCCTCTGCTTTGTACGTGCACTGCTTGTCCTCGACGAAATAAAACCAGTGACAGGCCTTGAGTGTGAATGAAATCTGAGTGGCGAGTCATTCCCTTGAGAAAGACCTTGCTCAAAATTGTAATGCCGAAATGAAGCGTCTTCCTTTTGGGCTTCTCCTGCTTTTGCATCCTTTGGTGTGCTGGTAGCAGGGAGGAGGTAGCCTTGAGTGGAAAAGGTTCGTTCCAGTTATCAGCCTCACTGGCAGAAAAGGCAATCACAGAGCCCTAAGCATTACTGGGATTCCCTGCTCTTTATTTATTTATAGGTCTCAAGCAGTGCTGAAAGCAACCAAAGGGAGAAAGTACTGGGTGTACGGCTTGACGCGCAGCATGCTCTGAGCAAAGCATGAATGGGGTGGTTGGCTTTGAGATCCCCCTGAATGCTGATGCAGTTAGCATAATAAGAACACCCTCTACATCATTCGTTTAGCATCATCACTGGCAGAATTTTGCACAGATTTTGGAGACAGATTGAATTTAAAGTCACTGTCTGAAGTGTGGGCTAGATGGGATAATGGGTCTACTGAAAGATGTCAGCTTACTTATTAATATTTGGGAGGGTACCAAACAGAAAAAGCTCATATCTGTGGAATTAAATGGACAAGGACTATTTTTTTTTCTCACTTGCAAGAGACTTCTTCTGCCAGAGTGAGTGAAGCATCTTTCTTTTCTTTAGTCTCAGGTGGTTACAGCTCTATTTTTTGATCACAAGGCAGGTAAAGCCAAATGCAAGATACTGCAAATCACAAGTCAGGTCTTAGGCTTTGAATATTTTGTGATCAGGATGCCTAAAGGTCTATTTTTGTGCATGTTAACTTTATCAGACTTATTTCTTGATGGAAAATAAGCATAAATAGTCTAAGTATGCCAAAGTCCATTTTAATACTATATTCTCATAAACCTTGAAATGTTAATGTTTTAAAGGGGAGCTGGTTTTAAAATACAGGCTGGGAGAAGGGATTATATCTCATCATAAGGTCACTTTCCAGTCCATGAAAGTCAGCTGCATATACCACGTTAAATGTATATTCTGTACGGGCAGCAGGAAATGCAGATATTCCCTAGTTTTTCCCAGGTGTATGGGCTTTTCATTTCTTTTGTGCAGGAAAGCTTTCCTGATTATTTAGCTCCATGTTTTTTGCAGGTATATGAAAATAAAACTTAATAAGAAACAGGTTAAACTCCCTGTAAAAATCAGCGGGCATATTGGACTGGGTTTTTAGATATTTAGGCATCTAAAAGGCAAATAGGTTTACTTATGTTCATTTTTGCTCCTTTTCAATTTCTGTGTAAGTCAGACATCAGACCTCCCATATTTCTTCTGGAAGTTTCAAAAGTGTCTGGCTGATGTTTTTTTTGCCTGCGCATGCTAAATTTTTATGTCTATTTATTATTACAGTTAGCAGTAGCTTCACATTTCTTAACCTAATTGCTATGAGTAATGTGTGTTTAGAGTATTGATCTATTGAGTACCTTAAGGTAGCAACATTTGACTTGGATATTTATATTTCAACTTCAATTTGACAAGTCATAAACATGTCTTATTTAGTAAATCTCTTTGGTTTAAATAAATCTGGAAGTATATGAACTACATAGCTATTTACATGCAGTGTATTTTCTGAAATGATAAGCCTAGTACTAAACTGGAAGCAATGATTACACAGTCTGATAGATGCACTTAAGTGTAGGTAAACCTCATGTCACTGGATATGAGTAGCATTTCAGGAAAATAAAGTCAAAATGGTGAATATATTTAGGGTTGATTATTTAAAATGAGTTTTCCTGCTTGGTGACTTGAGTTATCAAAGCTAGAGATTCTTGAAATTGCTTGGCTTTGAAGTCATATATCCCCAAACTAATTTTAGTGTTGCAGTATTGCTAAAATAACCACAAAGAATAGGTAAGTAGGTTTTGCCAGGCTCGATTAAGCCCAGAAACATTTACTTTTTGCTTAGTTAAAAGTGGACATAACACACCTGTCTGCTCTTGCCTGTTGAAGAACTCCAGCTAAAACTTTGACCCAAGCATCAATTGCTGCTCCCAAGCTCCTACACTGAAGCTTTATCCCTTTTCCCTTCTGTGCTTTTCATACATAAACATGGGGTTTTTTTATCATGGTCATGCCTTTAAAGGTAAGCGAGTTCATGTAGATTGGAGTTTTTTCATTTTCCAGGTAGATCTTTGCTGCCCCTCAGTTTTGGGGGCTGGGGGGAAAGATGGTGCTAAGAAGTCAGAATTGGAAACTTAGGGGGGTTTGTTAGAGCAAAGATTAGCTTTAGTGAAGGTACTTCTTTCCCTCCCCTTCCCAAATGCAGGCTGAGCCTTACAGTCAGGTTCTTCACAGGTGTAGGTCTTTCAGGAAAAATACTTCAATTCTTGAGGGTACCATAATGACATCCTGGGCAGTGCATAGAGGTGCCAGGAGGGATCGCCTGCTGACCCAGGCGAGGTTCTGTCTTTGCACAAGCTCTGCTCTCTCCTTCTCTGGGCACTGAGAAATACCTCCCTTATACTTCAAATGGCAATTAAGAATATTTTTCCAGAATTCCAAGTTGCTCGGCCAGCTCCGTGCCCAGTCATTCTCTGAAACAAATTGCATGGAAATAACACGGATCATAACTGGTTTAAGTGATTTACCTTGGCATTATCAGGTGGCGATTCTGTTGTGGTACCCGTTACGCTCCCTGTAATGGCTGGGTACTGCAGTGATGAGGTTCAATGAGGTGGGCAAACGCAGGCTAAATGACCTGTGATATCTGTTCTCTGGGCTCTAATTTTATTCAACAGCTAAGACGGGGCAGAGGGGAGGAGGAAGAGGATGATTTCCTAAAGCAGCACCTCAAATCATACCTTCACGAGCAGAATTATTAACTTTGGGTTTTCTCCTCAACAGATGTCTGAAGCTGCATGTAAGAAATGAACTTGCTAAGTGGCATACTAATTTTAACTAGGTTTTTGTAAGCCCATGTTGATGCGCATGGTGGAATGACACCGCAGTTGAAGGCTAAGCAAAAGGGTGATAACTGCTGGGGAGGGTTATGGCCTCAGCAAAGAGCAAACTTGTCAGGGGAAGTGAGTAGAAAATTCCTGTCGGTTCTCGGGACATGTCCCTTTTAGCTCTGGTTACGGGAAGAGGGGCTGTAAGCGCATAGCACTGAAATGCATCCCGGCGTTAGCCTTGTTTTTGGCAGAGCCAGTGTGCAGCGTACAGCAGAGAGGGGCAGCGGGTAGGTGCTGAAGTCAGAGCTACGGAAAAACCTGCTCTTTTGCTTTTTGTCTTGGGGTTGGGTGTTTTTCCTTTTCCTTAAACCTGTAGCCTCTCAGCAACTGTTAGAAGCGTGACCAGCAGCCAGGCAGTATATCCTAGGGATGCTCCCCCCTCACCTTGTGCACTCTCTCGGACCGCTGCCATGGAAAGGGTACGCGTTCTTCTAGAAGTCTTTGCTTAAAACCTCCTGTTAGCTTGAGCTTTTCTCAAATGCAAGCAAAGGCTTATAGCCTGCTGCCCTCCCCTAGTGTCCTTGGGTGAAATGCAGGCTCGCAGATGAATTCCAAATGTTTAACAGAAAAATTGCTCTAAAATATTTATTCAGTAATTGGGTTGAACAGCTTTTGCTCTCCAGTTTAATCAACTATTTTATACCCACTTTGGGCTGCAGGTAATAGACTGAACTGAATATTTTGGATCTTACCTCTTCTGCATTATTCATAGCCTATTGTCTCTCTTCTCATCTTGCGAGATAAATGACCTCTGTTTTCAATAGTTAGGTTTGATTTATTCTTTCTTCAGCCTGTGTAATATCTAAACAATTCCCAGACAGATTTGGAAGATAACTTCTCAAAAGACACGAAGTGTAGGATTGCATTGATCTAGCATCCACTGATGCATCAAAATGACAGCATCCATTTGAGGGGAAAGCGGACCAAGAAGAACTTATATTTGAGGATTATAAGTTGTCTCTTCCACAAACCAAAATTTTTTTTTTTTTTACTGGCAATGTTAGAGAACCCGTTCCTTTTAATTTTATCCTGATGACTCATCTACTCTTTGATACTATAAGGCTATCTAATACCAGAAGTTATATACTATACTTTTTGGCAATAGAAATGTTTTAAGAAGTTTGTCCCTGTGGTTTATTCTGCGTAGCACAGCAATTGCTTGCCTCCCGTGCTATGCCTATGTATATACCCTATGCAACGGCCTAAGGGGCTGTGCCACGTATAGCGGTTAAAACTAAATCATACAGAACAGAATACATAAATATTGGAGGGTTTATCTTAAGTAATAGTGATGTCCTGGCAGCGTACCTTTGTACAGTGGGTAGTAGGAAGGCTAAGGGTGAATGAGGAGTTTGGGGGAATAAAGCAAGAGCTGGTAGCACTGAGAATTCACCCTTAGTATAAAAAGGAAGTTTATTTTACAGGGAGCAAAACAAAAACATAAACGGTGATTTGGAGCTGGCTCGCGTATTTTGACCTGTGTACTTCCCGCTTTTGGGGTTGGACAATATTTGTTCTTGATGTGCCTGTCAAATACTTCCTAAAGAGGGATAAAGTTTATTGACTGGAGGAAGAACACCTTCTATGTGCAGGTACATGGATAAATTACACGCTTTTTATCTGAATTACCCCTTTCGGTTCTTTCCTACATGAAATCTTTCACTTGAAAGAACCTCACGAGTTGTTTAAGTGCTGTGCAAACAGGGTTGTAGAGAGTGAGGCAGTGACTACTTGAGGAATGACACAGCTAGTTTACACTTTAAATAGGAAAAAAATTGTTTTCAATTCAGAGATCACACCTGAGTGGCTCCTTATGCAGGAGGATAAAAAGCACGACTGTGCATTAGGGTGCTGTTCTGCAGTGTCTGTTCTATTTCTCCTTTTTTGGCAAGTCCTTGAAAATAGTTTTGTGATGAATCAAACCATTGGTATACATCACAAAGCAGTGATCTCATGGATAAACTTGCTTAGAAAGTACTTTCTCAACTATCGTAGCAAATTTAGCCAAGCATTGAAATGCTTCAATTATTATTTTTTTTCTTGTGTCTGTGCCAGAAACATTTTAACTGCATTAAATATCCTTGGATATCTTTCTTTGAGCCAGTGATAACTTTTCTTATGTCCGTGAGTCAAGAAGCTAATGATGGTTGCACAGTTCAGTAAAATATTTTTCTCGGCCTTGCTGCTGTAAGGAAAGGGTTGTGGAAGGAAATTTCCCTGGATTGTAATAAAGAGCAATGAGCGGCTGAATGACAGGAGGCAAGGACACCTGAAGAGAGTGGATGTGATGAAAGCCCATCGAGAGCCTGTTGGGATGTACCGGGCTGATAACAACACAGTCTGGTCCGGATGACTGGGAACTTGGGACAGAGGAAGCAGGCGTTGGTTTCCTTCCTCCGAGGGATTAGACTTGCAGTTCTAAAAGTATTAGAATACTGTATGGCTGGTAGCTGGGAAGAGGAAAAGCTTAACATGAATAAAATAACTGGGAAGACTGTCAGAAGACAGCCTGCTGGAAGGGGAGGTTTTTGCTTGCTGAGCATGTGCAAACCTGCTAGTGAAAAAGAAATGCTGAAGCTGCTTATTCGGGATCCGTTGTCTGCTCCCAAAGGATAGGTTCCAGGTTCAGTTGCTGCACCCTTTGAAGCATTCAAGCCACGTGCTCCCTGCAAGAGGACGGGGGTGACATTTGCACATCTCTGTGACCTGTTTAAAAGAAACTAAAATGAGGTGTGCTAAAGGTAAAATGAATATTTTTGGTGCCATATAGAAACAGGTTTCAGGTTTGTACCTGGTGGTTTGTAACTGATGCCATTTTGAGTTGGGTTTTGATCCTTGTCTGTCATATTCACGTCATACTACTGAACCTGGTGGTGTGGATCTGCTTCTTTCCACATCCCTTGCCACTCTGAATTTGCTCTTGGAGAGCGGCAGCTGAGCCACCATTTCTGGTGTAGCAGTATGGAAAACTCCTTTCCACTGTCTTATTCTCCCAACAGCTTTAAAACAAAACAAAACCAAAAAAACAACAACAACAAAAAAAAAAAAAAAACCAAAAAAAAAACAAACCACAAACAAAGAAATTCCCCAAAACCCAACATTAAGTACCTGAGCCTTTTGCTTCAGAGCAACTTAGTATTTCTGCGTATAAATAATACCCCTTCCTCTTCTGTCATCTTTCTCTTCCAGGAATGCAGAGTTTGTTTTCCCTATGCAATCTGATTTGGGCTCTTGAATACATTATTCTGTAAACTGGTGACTAGCAGAGGCATGTTCCACTAAAATTTTAAGCCAAAACTGGTAGTCTTTGACAAAACCAAATAGATTTTTTCACTTTGATACTAACCTTGTTGACTCTTGACCAGTCATGCCGTTGTAAAGAGAAAGCTTTAGCTTCTTTATTTCTCCCTGCCTGTACGGAGGGATGCATGAAGTGCACTTACGTTGGTAGGCTATGTACAGTATATGGTGTCACGAACGGTGTTTTGAAGATGCTGAGATCAGAAGTGTAGTGGTGGGAAACTGGTAAACGGGGCAAGGGCAGCCTCTCTTGTGCATGAGAAGTGTTAGATGACTGGTGACAACTGGTGAAACAGCTGCAAATGTAACGTATGAGGTTGCCTAATATGTGGCATAGCCCAACCGTGTATCACTTCTTGTATTTTAGGTTGCTCTGAAAACGTATTCTGAATAAATCCAGATGACTGTGCTTTATTAGTGAAATTCAAGACACGCTTGCTCACTGCCTTTCAAAGATGATTATATCGTTGGGTTTAAGTGGTCAGTCGGGGGTTTTGTGATGCGATGGAAATACTCTGTAAAGATCTTTGGTTTCGGCTAGCTTTGGCTACGGAGAGCTCATGGAAATGTTCAGGGTGACAACACAGCCGGTGCTTGTAGGAACTGACCCCCTTCCACTGTGCTGCCTGTACCTGACAGACAGGTGTGGGTGCTTTGAAGGTGCTTGTCACTGTTTTATTTTGCACAGAAATGGGTTACTGATCTGAAAGTCTAGTTACCCCTCGCTTTCTGTTGGCCACTAATGCGCCTGTTGTCCAGAACTGCAGTATAGCTACAGTTTTAGACGCCTTCTTGTGTGCCAGGTGTGGATGCCACATGGACTGTAAGGATTTGTGTAACTTGTACCAAAGCCCTTGCTGCTTGTTTCCAAGCTGTGTTTAAAAAAAAAAAAGTACTGGAAAATAACGATTTGAAATATGTATGAAGTGGTTGAATAAAATCTCCCTTGTCCTATATGCGTGCATGTCTTGTATCAGTTGCTTGCTACGTGCAGTAAACTGAAGGGGGGAGGGACGAAAAAAATCAGGGGTACAAATGCACTGAATCAGGAAAATAACTTGTAGTAAAATAGTCCTCTCTCTTATCTTTGGGTTTTTCAGTTTTGGTGTATTAATATTTATAATGCTTTGGAGTTACCTGAAGCCCCTAACTTTTCTTTCATAATTAAAAAACATAATTAAAAAAATCTCTGCTCTTTCAGCTTGTGGAGGGTTCTACAGAATTGTTCTTGTTTTAGTGGCATGGACATCCATGAGCTGCCCTAATAGTACCATCTTTGATAGCTCATGAATTTGCTATTCATCTCATTCTTGTTGATAGCCATTAAAGCTGCTACCAGATGATGGCTGCAGAAATGATGGTGGCAGAAGCATGAAACACTACCGCACTCTGGCAAAATGTTGTTGTAGCTACACAAATCATATGTGCTGTCAGCAACGTTTTAAAATAAGCCAGCTGGCTGACTTTGCGTGCTTTCTCCTATTCATGCAGTTTGTTCCATGGCTGAGGCGGTCACTTCTAAGATGGCCACGGTGGCTTCTACAGAGATGCTCTAACCCCCTGCCCTGTCAAGTGCCGGTGACTGTACTTGGCTGGCATGTTGAGGCAAATAGCTGCTGCAATGATTAGCAAGGAGCTGGCAGTTTGTGTTGTGTTTTAAGGTCAGGTCAGTAAAGGAGACCTTTAAAAATCCATCTGGAATTTGATTTGGTTCCTCAGCTGTACCAGGTTAGCTGCTTCTCCATGGCCCAGGACTGTAAACTCTGCTATTTTGCGGAAAGAAGGGGAAAAAAAGATTCCCAGGGTTGACTTGCAAGAGACCTTGGAGGTTTTTTTTTAATTGCAACATGGTACAATAGTATAAGAAGCATTCATTATGTTAATACTTTGTGATTTCTATCATGTGAGATTGCTTTTAAGGGATATGGACTATCTTTGCTTGGTCTCTGTATCAGACTCCTGTTGTTCCCAGGTGCTGTAGCACATGGGAGAGGAAAAGAAAAAGTGCCAGGCACCCAAATGGCTGTTGTGAAACGTACCTTCTGTGAAGAGCAAACACTGACAGTAGTTTAAAGCCTCTGTTATTATCTCAACCGTCACTACAAGCAAGCTCTTTGCTTTTTCTTACTGTTCCCGAGGACCAGACAAAGCCAGTTACTGCACAGAAGGCAGCGACCAGGGACACTTCTCTGCTTGAGTCAACTGATGTTTCCAGCTCTTCCCGTGGTCCACCGTTAAAAAGAAACTTGTCACTCTGACAGTTGGTGAAGACAGAAAGCTGGTCAGCCCTGCTGCTGTACGGACACCGTGCAGGTGTACGTGTTTGCATAGCTTTCGTTTCTGCCGTCAGCCAAGAATTTTGCAGGCCCACCGTTCTCTGAGATGGAGTCTTGCATGTCTGCTCTTTTTGTATAGCATTAGACTTAGGTTGCAATGCCTCTAGTAAGAATTTAATCTAGTTATCTGGTTTGATTCTATCTAGAACAAAGTAGACGTGAATTTTGAGGAAGCTCAGCCGAGCAAACAGGATCTGATTGAAGGAAGATCCTTGCGGCTCAGAAATAACACTGTATTTTGAGGTGCTCTTCTGTCGTGGGCCAGACCACAAAATGCTTGCTCTTGTGGTTGTAAATCCACTGCTACAAAACCTGGACTTTGTAACTGCCTCTTCTTCTCACACCGGCAGAGAAGAGAGAGTTAGTGGTACAGAGTCAAGGTGTGGAGGGAATGAGTTGGTGAAGCAGCTGTAGCTGTGGTTGCTGCTGCAGAAGGCCTTGGTGCCACAGGCTTGCCAAATGGTTCCTCCATGCAAATTTGGATTTTGGACAGAAGGTTTTCCCAAGAGGAGAAAACAGGTGTTTTGAACTCACCTGTTTATGTTCCTCAATGCTCTGACAATCAATTTGGGCAAAATGACTTGTTAAATGATTTCTTACTGTTTACTTAACTAATTAATTTGGGATCCTTGAAGGAATCACCAGGTGGAAGAGGTGGGAAAAATACTCCCTTCATAGAACTTAGCCAGCTGTCATATGGCTTTTAAATTAAGCTTCTTACTAGACACTGTGTTGTCTAACTTGACGTTCATTTGAATTAATCTGCTTCCAAATGGATGTGAGGCACAGGAGCCTTTTCCAGGTAGCAGCGAATGACTGAACATGCTGTATTTTCTCCTCGTGAAAAACACATTAAAGCAGCATGTCAAAGTTGGAGCTAATGGGCTCCAGTACCCTTTGGTAGAACATCTCATGGGAAGTCTCAGACCTCAGGGTTGTAAAAATGAAGTAGGAAGGGTTTTTGCACCGTCGGTGCTCAAGTACAGAAAATTGATCGTCTTCTACCTGGCTGTCACCACTCGTATGTAGAGTAGCGCTGCTGAAGTTACGCGGTGGTGGTACCAATACCTACCTGTTGTGTTGTCCTTCGCAGGTGACCTTGGATGTGGGATGCCAAGCAGATTGGACTAAAGTTATAGCTGCTTGTCTTGCCTCCATTGTTTATGATAAAGTGTATATGGTTCCCCGAGCGGTGTGTTAACGGCTGTGGTGGTATGCCTGTGCAGTCTAAGGATCAGGGGTGGTTGTTTCTCTGGAGTTACCCATGTTGTCGTCCGTCCCGTCCCCCCCCTAAAAGTGAGTGTTGTTCTGTCAGACGGAAAAGGTACCACATGTCAGCTAATGATTTGCTTAATAGCACAGTTAAGCACCAGTGCAATCAATCTAGTGACAGAGTTAAAATTATCTCCTAATTACATTGGGAATCAAAGAAATCCTGGCTAATGGGGGAAGGAGGCAAGCAGGGGAAGAGATTGCATTTAAATGCAATTCTAGGAAGGTTTGGGGCATAAAAGGAAGTTCATGTCACCCCATTAAGGTGAGCCTGACACTCGTGTGAGTTAACTCTAGCCAGATCAGAATGAGCATTTTAAGCCTCTTGCTGGGCTGAAAACAGTGTGGGAAAGCTTATTGAAATTGGGTTTGGGCTATGCAGGCTTCCTTTCTGTTTATCTTTCCAACTTCCTTTTATACAAAGTCCATGAGTACTTCTTTTTCTTACCCAGAAATAAGCCACCACCTAAACGAGCAAGTGTCAGAGGTGTTGATTCTTCTGTGCAATTCTTTTAAATAGGGGGTAGTGGGGCAGTTGTATAGCACCTCACAAAATCTCCCAGTACCCAAAAGGGTACAAGGTGGACCTCTACAAAACTGCCGGGCCTTGTTTGTGACTTGGTAGTGTTGAGGTGGCTGTGAGCGAAATGTCCGCAGAGGCTCCTGCACCTGATGACGGCTTCCTGGTGGGCGCCGAGGGCCCGTGATGCCGATGGCATCTGTAATGCGGACCAGTGAGGTAACAGCATCGCAGAGTCAAGTTGAGTTGGCTTTGCATGCTTATGGCTTTCAGCCAGCAGGGATGAGGGGTGCTTTAACTTCCCCCTGTGATTTCTGGAGAGGGGTTGGGGGTTTAAACATCGTAGGAGCTGCTTTTTGGTAAGAGGAGCGATTTGTACAGGGTGCTTTCCTAGAGATCTTGCTGCTTTGGTGAAACCAGGTATTTAATCTTCCTTAGGCAAGCCTTTCTATCTGGAAGATGTGGAATTCCAAAACAGGAATTTCAAATTAGCTGAGTTAAGAATAATAAATGTTTGTGGGAAAAACTCCCTCTCCCAGAAGTCCTGTCAACTACCATATGCTTGCCTACAAACTTGTCAATGGTTTTCCTACGAGCTCCAAAAACCAAAAGGGTCGTGGTAGTTCAGTGGTCCTAGAGACGATGCTTTTGAATTTTTCAGTGGTCTGGACGTTGGAGGTTTCGGCAAGTCTTTGGTAATCCAAAGAGTCATGGTGTCAAACTCATTAAATTCAATGCTCTGAATCTATTGTAGAAAGAGAAGATGGATTTAGGTGAGGAAGAAAGCGAGGAGAACAGCAGTTATTACTGATCAGAGTTAGTACTGTGTAGTATTGATCAGTCAAACTTGCTTCTCTAAATATACTGTTTATAATAATAATAACAAATTGCACCTACCATGAGAAATCCGTCTTGCTTACAGATGTTTCCAAACCAATGACCACTAACAGACTACATTCTGGCCTGTAAAACTGTTACTGTATCTCTTTGTTATAGTTATTGATTAAGAATTTGAAATACTGTGGTTTGTGAAGTTGGTGATGGTAACAGCCTCCTGGTGTAAGCAGGGGCTTGTGACAACTTAGAATTGGTGATGGTCTCTTTCAGAAAGGCTGGAACAGGCCAGTGTTTTCCCGGTCTTTCCAATACAGCTTAACTTCGTACACACCTTCTTAGCTGTTGCATGCCGAGATCCTCTCAGTGCCACCAAAATATCTGGTGAACATAAATTAATTCTGTTGCTCTTGTCTGTAGGCGTATTGGGATGAATCTTCCTTGGTTTCTAATGTGGAAAAGAGATTTGTCCTACGAGAAGGGTGTGCCAGTCGCCCACCACCCATGCGTGATTTCACAGACTGTGTTCAAACTCTTGTAACTGTAACTTGGTTTTAATTTTTTTCACAAGATAATAGCTATGTTCTTGAATTACAGGAGCACAATGTAGAGGTGAGACTTTTGCCTTTTTAAATTAGCTTTGAAACATTCAAGTACACTGCGCCCACTATGAGAAAGGGCAAGGTAAAAGGATTTTTGTTTGCTCTACAACCTCCTTATTGGTAATAGCACAAGGTTAGTCCAAATGCCACTGCAGAAATCATGCTTGTCTGTGGACAAACCGTGTCGTCTTGTCATCCGTGTGGGATGTACTCTGGCTAGAGTGGATTTGCTGTGTTTTCGTATTCCTGAAAAAATACCGTTTGCGGTTGGTGCGGCGTCCTGCTCTGCCACGCAGCCTTGTAGCAAGGCTGTGACCTGTGTTCCTTCCGTTCTGCTGCTCTGTGACAAAGCCTAGCTACTGCTTTTCAGGCCATGCTTTGTGTGTGTGTTTGGTTTCCATCGTGACTGTTTTCCGTCAGAAATGACTGATCTTTGATACTTAATCAGAACTTGATGCAAGTATTACTGGTTTGTGTGTCTAAAACGGTGGTCTGCTTTCTTGATGATTTTTTTTTCACTTAAAGCTCTTTGATGGAGTTGCCTAGTATTTATCTGGACAGCCACTTGTACTGCTTACAGCCAGCTGTTTTAGTATTTCTCCTAATGCTTTCTCAATAGCTAATGTGTTTTCACTGCTGTGCTGAGAAAGCTGAAACTCTGCATGCTACCTGAATCGGTTCGAGAATGCTATCAGGAGATACAGCAAATATAAACTGTTTTCTGCAAATATAAACTATTTGGTTGGAGGTGTCTGGGCCTCGAACCTGGACTCTTAACTAGTAATGCCTTGCTGCCTTCTGTCTTGTTTTAGTAATAAGCTTTGCCTATACTAAAAAAAACCAAAACCCAAACCTGTGAAAAGAGGAATCTGTTTTCAGTGTCTCATGAGAATATTTCTGGACATGCAGGCTTTTAGCAGACAGAAATAATCATGAGTAGCAGCTGTGACAGCTAATTGTGGTTCCCTTACAAGTTGTTTTGATCCAGTTCACCCAGCAGTGAAGTCGCACGAGCAGGCAGGGATGAAAGAAACTGGTTGTAATGCAGCCCTAACCCTGAATTGCTCTTCCTTTATGGCTGGATCTTCTAAGTTTGTTGATATGTATTTTGGAGATGATTGCAAGCTGTGCCGTGGTGCAAGCACAAGGCAGCAGAACTGTGAACCCAGCAGATTTCACAAGCTTTGAAAGCAAGGCAGAGTCCTACCAGTAGGTCAGCTGTGGAAACTTGCTCCTCCGATGTTTGTTCACTCAATACAGCCAAAATAAGACTACGGCAAGACTCGGATGGAAACTCTGACCTGCTTTAAGATGATGGCATCTTAAAGTGGGAAGTGGCCTTAGTGTATGGGACTTCCTTAATGAGAAAAGCTGAATGACCCAAACTGACTGACTCATCCTGGTGAAGGTCTTGATAAATCTTCTGGTGTGTTGAGCCTGTTCTCGCTCTCACACGTAAAGTCCCTGTAATGCAGACGGCGTGACTGAGTAAAAGTGTAACTTGTCTCCAGTGCTGTGGCTGTTCTGTAACAGCTTGCTTGCATGGCCTGGGTGGTCGTAAGGGAAAGGGTTTTGGCTCTTTGCTCACCACCGGACACCAAGGCAGGTGGTGAAGTTGTCAGAAGGAGATGTGTGTATCTGGGAAACTGAGGGGACTTTACCCAACTTGCGTTAGCGCAGGCTGTGGACACGTGTGTGAGGTGGTACCCTTGTGGAGTGGCAGACAGGGGCTCTCCGGCCTCTTAAGACTATGCCCATAGAAGAGAAGAAATCTAGGATTCAAGGTTGAAAGAACTTAAAGTAGTAATTAGCACTGGATCAAAGGCAAAGTCCTGGTTCCCAGGCCTATTTACTGCAGTAAAAAAAGCACTCAAAAAATTCTTGGAAGTATGGAACGTATCCTGTTCTGCGTGAGCTGAACCAGCCTCCTTCCTTGGATCAAAAGTGTATGTTTTGAAGTCCTTGCCTTGATGCCTGTCCCTTCATGTTTTTTTCCACGGAGACTTTTTTGCTCTGTTTCATGTATGTATTTAATTCTTCTTAGAATGATTCAATTTTCATAAACTTACTGAGACTGTCAATGAAAATACAAACTGTAAAGGTGTTTCTGACAGCTTGTATAATTCAGAGCCAAATTGTAAATTGCCACCTTCTAGGCCACTGAACACCTACCACAATACATTAAACACAGTTTAATTGATTTGGGAAAGCTTTAAGGAAGTGACGTAGCCAAAGATCTCCCATTACTTTCCATTCCAAATCCCCCTCTCCCAGCATAATCTCTTTTCCCAGGGTTGTTGATTCTTAAATGGTCTTAATGACTAGAAAAATGACTATGTTTTTCAAATGGTTTGTTTCCAAGGCTTCTCAGTCTCTTTACATGAATTAAACCTTAGTGTTCATATTGGAAGGAAGTGTGGACTGTAAACCCTTTGCAGCATGTATATCTCCAATGTGTGGTTTACAGATTACAAGTGGGTAAGTAGCTCAAACCGGCTTTTCAGGATGGGCTGTTTAAAACCGATTAGTTTTGTGTTGGATTTTCCGTGCGTCTTATTCTTTGGATGAAGCTGCAACAGTTTCTGTGGGAAAAATTTTTAGGTGGTTAAAGGTATAAACACAGTAAATGTTATGGTCTGGAATTTTAAAACAAAAGAAAAATACTTGAGCTGAAACAATCTGAAAAATTTCAATTAAAATCCTACTAAACCAATCCTTGTGATCTGGATGATATGGAATTAGTAGAAAACAGTATTTTTAAACCAACAACCAGAACGGGATCAAATGTTTGGCAACTCCTTTCGTAACGCTCCCTTATAATCCTGATTTATGGCATATGCTGGCAGTGGATAACTTGATAACCATTGAAAACGTATAGGAAAGCTTTTGGTCTGTTTTTCTTTAAGATTCTTTAACTAGTGATTTAACTTGGATGCATTGGCTTAATTAATCATTATACAAACTAAAGGTGTGTCTGTGCACAGTGCATGTGTCCATAAACCCAGTTGCAACTAGTTTCCTTGACGTAGAGGGAGGGAGGTTCAGAAAGTGCCAGAATTGATGGGTGCTGACCATGGCCTGGCTGCGGGCTCTGCGGTGGCACCGAATGGGGAGCCGTGGCCCTTCGTTAGGGCGCTCAGCCTCTCGTCCCACCGTGCTCAGCCTGAAGGAGTGATGGACATGACAGAGCCTGCTCTGAGGACCGCACTGGCTGTCAGAGGAAATGATTGACTTCAGTTATTAGCTTTCCTGAAACTTGGTTTAGCTGTTGGTGCCTCTGTTGTGCTTTCATTTGCATGCATTTAAGCATAATTACGTTGTTCAGTTTTGTAGCGTAGTGATTCCATGCAGGAGATGTTGAAACGAATAGCTTTGAGCTAGCGAGTGCTACTAGGAGAGGCTGTTACAGTCATTCCCTTTATCAATGGTCAATTAAATAAAAACATTTTTGTCTCTGGGTCTCCTCCTTGTCTTCCCAGAGATGACCGATGATGAAGTGATGGAGTTCCAGCCAGACCCATTTGCTGCCAAGGTTGGGAACACCGGGGGTTTTGGAGAGCAGTCCCACAGATGATAAACGCTTGCCTCTTCCAGAGGAGCAGGACCAAAGTGGCTCTTCTGTGCGCTCCCTAGCTGGGGTGGAGCTGTAACACAACAGTCTTGAGCTTGGGAAATACTGGCCAGGTTTATGTTTCTGAAACCATCCGCAGAATGCTAGAGGGTCCCACATGGCTGTTCCTTGTGCTGTACGGAAGGGGTTGACCCCAGTTTCCTATTTCCTCCTCTTTCAGAGAGGCCAGGTGAGCTGAGCTGAGGAAAACCAAACTGGGAAACCTTCAACATGGACTTTAACGTGCTATTTAAATGTCAGGTTCAAAATAAGCATGTTTGTTCTTACGGCACTTCATTAGTATGTCAATAAAGACCTGCCTCTGCAGAGCGCTACCTTGCACTCGCGTTTAGCTTCTATGCTATTTAAATGTCAGGTTCAAAATAAGCGTGTTTGTTCTTAGGGCACTTCATTAGTATGTCAATGAAGACCTGCCTCTGCAGAGCGCTGCCTTGCACTCGCGTTTAGCTTCTGCGGAGTTGCCGTCTCTAGGCACACAGCTATGGCACGCTGCAGGCCAGCTTTGCACCCTTTCTTCTCTCGGGGGGGTAGGTGGGAGGCCATCCTGTGAAATAGTCAGGTACAAGGTACATCGTTAACTAAAGGATATTAAACATTAACATGTAGGGATATTAAGTTTGCATGTAAGTTTTCTTGATCTGTGGTCTGGTGGCACAATGAAACAATGATATTTATTTTTTTTTTAATGGCTTTAAAATACTCAGATATTTGTGTTGGAATCTTTTTCGTTCTCTTCTGTTGCTCTCATGTGATGATAACTTGCCAGGGAACATAAGTGATTTAGAAGTCAAAGTTGCCCGGTAAAAATCCTTACAGCAGATAGCATATCTGGGGGAAAAATGTCAGGCATCTATCCTTAGTCAAATGGAAGATTTTTCCAGGGCTTCAAGATAAAACATGTGTGGGATTGATTTTTACTGTAGTAATCACACCTGGTAGTGAACTGATGCAAACTGAATGTAGAAAGCGAAGCAGCCTGCCAAGTTGAACGTTCTACGCTTTGGTATTTCCTACAGAAGAAACCTGGCCAATATTAATTGGCCACAGGTATTTGTGGCCATTTATCAAACCTATGGTTTTTGTCTTAGGACCTGAACTTCTGAATGTGAGAGGATATGTAAAACTTATATGACACTTCTGGGCAATATTCTTAACCTCTCCGACTAGGTGCCTCATAAAGGATTCAACTCTAAAGCTACTTCAGTCTCCAAGCTTACCCTGTAAGGCTCATAATCTGAGAGAAAGAACTAGTTTTTGTCTTTAATACTTGGACTGACTTGATGTGACTTTGTGAGTGCAAAACAACTGCCTCTTACTGTCCGAAGCAGTCTTCTGCAAAGACAACTTAATGTTTCTGCTCCACCAGGTCCTTCTTTGGACCAAACCCAGGTAAGGTTAGAGAGATGAGATTTTTCTTTTTTGTGTGTGGGGGCGTGGTGGTCTTTCCTGCAGGAAAATGAGCAGTGAATTGATGGTGTAGGGACTCCCCCAGTACTGGGCTGTACTGGGCTGCTGTGGCTTGCAAAATGTTGTACCTCTCCGTATTTCAGAGTGTACAGCTTCTCCGAAGCTGTACGTATGCTGGCACCAACTCTGAAGTCTGCAAGAGCCTGCTGCTTCTTTTCAAGAGCTGAAAGCAAGGTTCTCTCATTTCTGTGTGGTGGTTTGTTTTTTTTTTTTATTTCCCTGGAAAACCAGTGCGAGTTGGCCTGCTGCTTCTTTTCAAGAGCTGAAAGCAAGGTTCTCTCATTTCTGTGTGGTGGTTTGTTTTTTTTTATTTCCCTGGAAAACCAGCGCGAGTTGGCTGCTCCCCAGCATGCACAGAAGCAGAAGGATTTTCCTTGCACTTGTGGAAGTCTCACTTCATAACTCCGCTTATTGTTTCATTCTTGATGTTGTAAGTGCCAGGGATGTGTCAGTAAGATGCTGTTTCCTCACCAGGAAGCTCTTTATGCACTATGGCAGCAAGGTGGGAGAAGAGGGGTAAGAGCTCTTCTTTTTAAACTGGCTATAACAGAGACAAATGGAATTGCCTAATGAGGTTGATAAGTGCTAGAGGAAGAAGAACAAACAACAAAACAACAGTCATCTGTCCTGGGGGAGTTGCTGAGGGCAATCTATCTGATTCCTTCTCTCTGGTTATGTAGTTTTCAGCTGTGAGTGACTGAGGGAGAGAAAATCGTGAACCCTGAAATCAGTGGGATCACAACTCACGAAATTCTTGAAACTGCTTTTTAGAATCATAGAATCATTATGGTT
>NW_009629298.1:0-705 GCF_000690535.1 Cariama cristata | reverse complement strand
AAGGTTGGAGTACTGGGCAGACAGCAGAGCGGGTAGAGGGAGAACGTGGAAAGCTCTCAACCTGCCTCTGTAACAGTCATTGAGAAACCTTTCTTCAAAATGGTCTTTTTGTCAGAAAGTGCCTCTGTCTTGAAACAAATCAGGTCTACTGCATTTTCACTCAGAGTAGAGCTGAAGCAGGACGGGAATATCGATGAATTGATTCAATTTTATTTTTTTTTTCCTCAAAATTTTAACTTACAGAAAAAATGTTTGAAATCAAAACATTGACATGATTATAACACCATCTTCAAGGAAAAAAAACCCTCATGGCTTTTAAACCTTGATTTAGAATAAAGGAGAAGGAGGGATGTTCGATGTAATGGTAATTCTCTTGGGGCAGTAAAAAATTCCCCGCTGATTATGGCCTGGCATGCTGCAAACTGGACACAAACTTCAAGTTTGGAACTAGTTTCAGTAGTCTAGTTGAATATTCATCTTAGAGATCCTCCTGGTCCATGAAAGCTCCAACCTTCAGAGACTTCTGAGCCAAAGGCTCAGACCTCCTCCAGCCTTGTTCTTCTCTGCTCTGTTTTCTGGGATGAAGCACTACAATCCAGATGCCCAGGGTGAGGGAAAGGAAGAGGGAACAGAAATGTAGACTGTTACCGGATTCCCACTACTCTATGCAATGTTGTTTTTAATGTCATGGTGCATAAGTGAGTG
>NW_009629297.1:10408-43753 GCF_000690535.1 Cariama cristata | reverse complement strand
TATTATTTATTATTATTATTAGACCTGAACTGTTATTGAAAGGGATATTACTATTAGAATTGTTGTTGGAGAGCTTGATTTCTCGACGTCACCAGAGGTATTGCAGATAGATGTGAGTTCAGCAGCAAGCTTTATGGGCCAATGGGTTGTTGTCACACTGAAGAAGTTAGGACCGTAAACTCTGCTAAGGATACAGGCAGAAGAGATCAAAATAGTGCGAATTTGGGTAATGTGGCCCACATGGAGTTTGCAGAAGCTCTTTTCCAGTCATCTGTTCACAGGGGTTCAGAAGCCTGTAATTTCCACTCAACATTTGAAACTAGGATAAAGACAACATTTCATAACAAAATCAGTCAACTTTTCAGGTTTTCTGTGATGCCCCTGACTTTGCAAAGGTTTTCATGTTTCAAAAAACCCTCTATTTGGGGTTTATCTAGGACACCCAACATGCGACCAAGTGCTTCTGGTACAGAGCCAAACTTGAGCTAGGCCTATATTTTTTTATGAAATCTGTTCCTCCTGTTGAGAGGCAGCAAGAGAATGATCTGCTTCATCTATCTTCAAAATCAGGTTTCCAAAACCAGGAGTACGTCATACTTATTACTACACTCTTCTGGGGCAGCTACAGCTCTGAAACACGTTTGTGAAAATGGTGCTAGAGCACTTCTGCTCCATCTCATTTATTTGAAAGATCATATGATGTTCGCCAACATTTGCAGTTAAGTATATTTTCCACCTCCTTTTTCTCAGTCACCTTATAACCTTAGGGTTAAGGACCATGGATTTGGGTTCAAATTCAAAGCTGCAAGCAGAAATATGCTTAGTGATCTCATCCTACCTCACTCCTCTTGTGACCCAAGTGCTTTACCAAAAATCAGGTTATCGGACGTTGTTCCGTGGTATGGAGCCATATATCTTTCTTATTTATAAAGAAGATAGAAATTCCTTTTCCCCTGAATACGGAGAAATCAAGCAGAAAATAGCTGTTTATGCACAAGTTCAAACCTTTTCCACCTCATACTAAAAGCTGTTAAAACTTGTTCTTATTTCCATTCTCTGTGGGTCTAGCTTTATGTGTGCCTTCTTTTCCAAACTTTTCTATTTTCTTTGTTCTTTCACTCTGAGACGACTGACCCTTCAGAGAATGAACTCCCACCAAAACACTTGTACTATTGCTCTGGGCAGCAGAGAGTGCCTGCATTGATGCAAGGGCCATGTTTGTTTCGGCTATAAATGTACTTACCAGAGCTCAATGGTTTCTTTGCCTGCAAGCTGGCTGTTATGTTAATGGCACTTCATCCTGACAGTGTAACCCAACCCTTGTCATTAACGTCTAGCTGAATGACTGATGTTTACAAAAAGTAGAGAGAAAATCTTGTAACCTACTGCAGTGGGCATATGAACGTTAGCATCCAAAGTTAAAACATAGAAAGATATACGTGTTAAGTTTTTCCAGGACATTTGGTTTCTAGGTATCAGTCTTAGAGTCACGGTTCCTCAAACACAAATGTCGATAAGAAGGTATTGAGATGCAGTTGTTTTACTCTTCCATTGACTAATAATGTCTGTTCTTCACCCACATTGTGTTGATTGCATCTAAGGTTTTTCACAGCTTAGTAAAGAAATATTAGTCCAGCTAAGTGTCTGGAACAGGCTAGTGCTCACACTGTCTCTACCTATCGTCTGAGCTGTTTATTCTCCCTCCCTCAATGTTGCTTTTATCCCTCATGGCTTTATTGTAGCTCTTCTGCAACACCCATTTTCTTTACTCCAAAAGTCAGTGTACACTGCTATTGCTACCTCCTTTGCAGAAGGACTTGGTTCAACCTTGGTGAAACTCAGTACAAATCTTTTGATAAACATGAACAGGCTCAGGCTCTATTGAAAGAGAACATGAAGTCAAAAGGTCTGTAATGCTTCTGGTTTCTGCCCCATGTCAAATACTGCTGCAGCCAAACTTTATTTTTTAACCTATCCTTATCAAGGGCACTGAGGCAATTCTTTCCCACCCAGAACTATCTGTAGAAAGAGTTGGGATGGCCTAGAAAGAACCTTTAGATACCACACATCAAAGATAAGCTTTAAATTTCCGAGGAAAATATACTGTGGAATATATCTGTGGCACTTTCTCACTCTCTGCTGAAATGATGCAGTGAATTGAAAAATGTCCTATTGGGCACAATTTTTTATCCTACCAGAAACAGAATTCTGGAGTCAGTCCAATGAATCTGATGCTGTTAAATGCTCTAAATTTACACTGGGGCACCGGAGATCAGACTGAATGCTGATCTCTAAGGCAGCATGGGAACAACCCACTTGTGTCGAATACTTAAGCTGCTTGCCACCTTCTTTGTCTTCTTCTTCTTCTGTATTTCTTCCAAGGTAGCATTCTGGACTTAGAAAAACAGAAGAGGAAACATACAAAGGTAACAAAATAACTCCAAGATCTCAGCAGCTTAGCTATCTTGCCATCTGTTTAAAAGGACAAAACATTAAAACAGAACAAAGCTTGTGGTCCAACAACTGCATCTGCAAAGAAGAAATAGTGCTATAGTTGAAATTCAATGCAACACCCTTTGGATCAAAATATTACAACAACAAATAGAAATGACCACATTTAATGGATACTCAAACAGCTAGGCCACGACTCAGATTCCTCACTGTTGTTTGGAAGAGAATCCTGAGAGCAGAGAAGGGAGAGGGAAAGAAACCTTGTGTTAAGCTGGCATGCACCAGTGAATAAATGGCTGGCATTTGCAAAGCTGCATTGCAGGGGAGCTTTAACAGTTTGCCACTGCCAGCTGATGTCTCTTTAAGCATCACTGCCAAAAATCCAAATCTGGAAGCAGGTGCAGGGGCAGAAGAACGGAAAGTGGAAAGGGAGAGAAAAAGAGAAAGAACAGAACTTCTGTTGTTAAAATTCTGTTGCTTTCATTAAAACCTAAACAAAGCTTTACTTTAAAATTGAATAGTAATTTTTAGTGTGATAGACTCCTGCCTATCCAGTTTGACAATCCTCTTACATTTATGCGCTGAGCTAAAAGATTTTTTTTTCCCTGTAAAGCCTTGGATTGACTGAGAGAATGCTGTATACTGATGACAGCAGCTTTCCTTTGGAGATTGAGAGCATCTGCTTCTTAATGCCCCTTGTTCCATCCCCCCCAAGTAAACTGTTTTTTGTACAATCGTACACCCATTAGTCCAGGGCCTGGGAACAGAGCTGTTTCCCCAGCTTAAGTCTCTGTCTTCACTCTGCCATGTCACCAGTTCAGGACCTTAATACACTGCTCTCTGATAAGATGTATAGCAGGGAACATTAGATGCTAAGAATTTACATTCTGAAATACACTAATGAGATGTGCCATTCATGATTTTGCAAAATGTTTTCTGTTCCTTCTCCTATGATCAGTTATAAAAAGCGAGGAAAGACAGGTACAGTCTGGACTGTAGGATAATGGTAAATTCTGCAAGAAACTTTGTGAGAAGTCTTCGTTAAACTTGGGATAACTCAAAGAGAAAATAAATTCCCTAATCATAAGGAATCAAGGCCAAGAGCAAAAAAGAAAAATTCTTTTTATGATGGCAAAAACCCAAAACCTTGAAATGCACATGGCAGAAGGTGAGAAGCTTTTCTTCAATTCTTTGCTAAGAACTCTGATTTTTAATCATTTAACAGTTCCTATTCCCACAGATTAGAGAAAAGGTGTGCTACCTTCTAGTCAGAGTCCTCAGTTTGGCCTTCCTTATTGTTCTCTGCCCTTTAAGAACTATTCTCAACTATTCACAGTTGAAGGATTTTACTTTCTGTTTTGCTTTTCCTGAGAAGAAAAGGCAATAGCTAAAGCCACATTAGGCAGAGTGAAAAAAAAAAATAAAATCAATATACATGACTGCTTCTATGTGCTTTGTGTTTTTAAAATCATTCCCATATTCTAAATAGTATGATTCTAAATCACAAACTGTTCTTCAAAGCAGAATGTATTTTTTTTGTTTGTTTCTCCTCTTGTGCCTCTCAGAAGAGACTGTTGAAACTAATTTTGTCAGTGTCTAACTGTTTTGCAGTAGCACAGTATTGACAATGCCTTGTTCTTCCAGTTATACAGACTCTTAACCTTCTTAACTTCTTACTCTCCCTCTTTCAAAAATGTCCAGGAAATTAAGCACTGAGATATAGATGTGTCTATATTTCCATCTGTCACTCACCTTTTCTTTATAATGGTGCCTTGTTTGGAAGGTCAGCAGAGACTCCTTTAAAGTGATATTTTTCCTCTGGATCAACAGGAAACATTCAGTCTGCCTCAGGATAAAAAGTGTACAGAACATAGCATGGTGCAAAAGAGAATTTACAAATCAGCAATGAACTCAGCCTGAGCATTGCTCAGTAAGTGTGAGCATTTCTTCTATTAATGAAACTGACGTAGACATTGTAGGATTTTCAAAATATCTACAGTAGGATTTCAAACAATTTCCTCCAGTTATACATGTGGAAACATAGTCTTTATTCTGACAAAAGCTGAGATTCTCAAAAGAACGACTTCAGGAGCTAGAGTTTCTTAGAAATGCACCAAAATATTTAGATAAGAATAGAAGTAAGACTGTGATCTTTTCAAAAAGGGTCAATGTAAGTAAACAATTCTGATCTCTGTGAGACACCACTACATATGAGGGTGCCCACATGTGTTAGAGCATTGAGGCTTTCTTAACGCACACGACTTTCTCAAGCCCTGTGGTCTTGTTTTAGATATGCACGGGTAGCTTTGACAGGTCAACAGTTCTTATTAGGAACCAAACTGAAATTGGTTCCCAGTGAAAGTCTCATGCCTTTTTTATGTGGAACATAGGCCAGGCTGAAACACAAGTAGAGAAGTCTTTGAGCAGGCTTCCAGGAAGTTCCCTGGACGAAGTTGTCCAGAGTCTGTGAGAACTAAATGGAGCACCAAAAGCAATGATATGCATTCATGGTCTGTTCTGATATACGGTGGGAAGTGCATGCTACAGGCTGTTAGCCTCTGTGTAGGTGATGGATATGAGACCCAGAGGAATCAAATCAGAGTCATCTCTTTCTGCACTTCATTTTAATCCTTGAAGCGACATCCTCCTACATTTTTTTTGGAGCATTTAAATTGATTGGAAGAGAAGCTATATTTCAAGGGATTAAAATAGCAAGATGGAAGACTGTATCTTTAAGCACTTGATCCCTGCTATATACTGGCATAACTTCTCTGATTTTATTTCTGCAGCACTCAGGAAAGAATTTGAAACTCCAAGCTCTTTGCAGTTTTTGTGCATGATTAAAGTTTACAACAATGAGTGTTCTAAGATAAATATATATGTTTTTGTGTGTATAGATAGATAGGCACACACATAAAGACATGCCCACACTCTAACAAGAGTACAATAGCTCATCTATAAAGTCATGAAACTGCTAATGGGAGCATTTTCTATAAACTGAACTAGCTTGTAGTTGCATACATGTAAAAAAATACAACCAAGGCCTATTAAATGAAACCATAGATGAAATGAACTTATGTCATCAGTCTTTGAATTTTGTACATTTTGAGCACTACCCAAAAATTATGATCCACTCTTTGAAATATTATATCAGTGGAGAAGGAGAAATGATCTCCCCATTACAAACTTATAGCCTCAAACATTCACATCCGGCTGTAAATATATCACATACTGTATCATGTTGCCCATGGAAAATGACTTTTTTTTTGCTTTTACTTTTCTAAGCCTTTTGCTAAGTATTAGTCTTTGGCTAAGTCAAGGCTTTAATTGTTCCTTTCCATTTTTACTCTACAGGAAATAATGTTTTCTCTGGTCTAAAATAAATTATTTTTTATTTCCATCTTCACCATGATCTGCATACAAAAATAATGAAATTCAATGTACCTTGAGTATCATGTGACTATATGTATGCCTGTGGTTGCGTAGTCTCTGAACTACACTATTTTTGTTTAGTGTGCTGCTGCACTTCATGATCTTTACATTTATAATGTGCTGTTTGGACGGGCTCTTAGTGTTGTGTGTCTGAAAACATGATAACAAAGAAAATATATAGCTGAAGGTCAGGCTAGCTTGAATATACCAATAACAAGACTAAACTACTCAGCATAAGGAAAAATCACTCTTGCTAGAAACAAGCATGTTTGCTGATGGATATATTGTGCTGGTAGAGTGCCAGCAATACCCCAGAAACACTCAGCACCTTCCAGGATGGGATCCTCTAGTATCTGGGGCCCAATTTCTACAATAAAACACAATATTAGGTCACTATTAGTTTATGACATGTTTTCAATATGTGAAATCAAAACCTTACTTTAAGCTTTTCTTGTTTTTTATATTCTGATAAGTTGCAACAGGACTCTGTAGGATAAAAATGATTCTATTCCCATTAACAAAGCACTTGTTTCATTTCCCTTTTCAGCACTTTTTCCAGCAAGTATCTTTTTTATTGTGATTTCTCCAGTGAGGAAACAAGTATTGTCATCTAAGTGACTTGCAGAGTATTTATTCGCTATTGAGCATGGCACGAGAGAAAAGACTCATAATGACTGTCCTCATTAATATACTTGTATGATATAGTGCACTTCCTTACTTTTGTGACCTGTCAAAAATGTCATTCTGATTCTGTAAATTTTGGGCAGCATCACCTCTCTGATTTATTAGTTGTATATTCTCTTACTGTTATTTGTGTTATTTTTACAATATTAAAATTTAGTATTTGTTTCTCAGAGCCCCTGACATTTTGTCAGCACCTGGTAATTGTCACATTTCATATAGTCGTGAGAAGCCGAATGGAGGAGGGTGTCCCCTATAAACAAATAGGACATCTGACAGCAAAATGACAGAACACAAACAGGACATAAAAACTGCAAAGCCAGAATATCCGCCAGCCAATATACATAGAATGAGAGTTGTGGTTTCAACTGAAGGAAAGCCAAAATGAACTAAATAATACTAGTCCAGATTTTTATATTAATGAAAGTGGCAACTGAAATTAAAAATTTTCATAACTCTTCATTGTGCATAAATAAAACCTGAAAGGTAAAGTGCATTAATACTGCATACATTTGCCTTGGTATTTGGAGTTGATTTTGTTCTCAGGCATGGATGGGTTTCGGCAATTTTTTCCTACAGATGTTGAAGCCAAGAGGAATGAAATGTAGATACCTAACGGAAAAAGTTTATTCAAACACACACACCTTCTCTGCTATAAACTCTTCAGGAAGAGCTCAAACAGGCCATAATTTTGTTCAAGTTGGCTACTGGACCTCTATCCCAAAGTAAATTCTATCGTTTGGAACACATTTTCTGTGCCGGATACTGCACCCTCTTCATGCTCTGTTTCCCCTTCACCTCCTCTTTCTTTCTTCACTACCCATGTGCACCCGAATTTCCTCACTTCTTAGTAACACAACAGTGTGTTTCAGCTTGTTGCACAGCTTCTTTTTCAAAACTTTGGACTGAATATAAGTGAATCACTTAAGACACAGAAAACAACTTTTTTCAGCTATGTTATGGATACATTCTTTCTGGCTGCTTTCTGAGTAGGGCCAAAAAAAAACCTTCCCCATACAGAAGACTCAGAATATCAGGAGCAATTGTAAAAATAACTGGTAGCTAATATACCATAGTAGAGAAAAGGACACATTGCAAGGTGAAGAAGGCCTCTGTAGATAGCTCCTGAAAACAAAAATACTATCTAATTCTCTCTTGCTGCTAACAGAGACTTTAAACTATTTGTAGGTTTTCTGTGCAACCATTTTACAGACAGAAATTCCTTTTTCCTGACTGTACTAGAAAAAATAGCTGATATATCTTCTTGTCTTACATATTAATGTTAAGGCTATAGATGTATTGTTTTCATAGCAAAAAGATGCCTAGGCTCTAATTTCTACCACATCAATTTTTCTGAGAGGGAAATGAGTTCTCACCAGGACTGTCCTGAAATGGAGGCTAGCTGGGGTCTTGCCTTCACTAGAAACAGAGTTCAGCCAAAGGCAGACAGGAAGAAATTACACACCTTTATTACTTGTCAACGATATTTACTTCCTAATAAAACTAATCAACTGTCAGTAATGATGAATTATTTCACAGGGAGTTTGTCAAAGTCTACTTTTAGCTACTGTAGAAACAGGCAAATATTGAGTTTGCATCCCTGTGTATCTCTTTCTGAGCATTACTGGGGTTCTTTGATGCTTCTCTGGTCACTCTGACTTGTCAGAGCACCATCTAATGTGAACTGTGCGATTTACACTGAAGTCAATTGCAAGTGAGGGCACTCAGCAGTTGCAAATCTGCTTCATAGTTCTCATGACCTGTGGGTCAAACAACTGGCATTAGTAGGATTAAAATTGGCATAGAATAAAATACGGATACATTTATGGTGAGATTTTTGAAGCTGTAGGAAGTTTTAAACACAGGCTTCCACAATAGTAAGCTGACTGTCTAGATCCCTTTTGTTGTTCACTAGAAAGCTCCTGCTTCATTCTTCTGCTCGGTAGTTGTAATGTGAACTGTTGTTTCTCAGGATTTTGAAATTATTTTGAAATTTCAGAGGGGCATTAGCCCACAAAAAGGACATACATAATTGCAAACTCTGTTGTTTCAACAGGTCAGCATCTTTTTGTTTATCTGAGGAGAACAAAAAAGTCTTTAAACCCATTATTTTTTCTGTTTTTTGGGGAAAAGATGTCTAGCTCAAAGTAAAGAAAAATATTTCTTTTTCAAATTTGGATAGAAAGTGGAATACGTCATTATACTGTGTACTTTATTGCTCAGTGTTAATTATAATTTATAAATTACAGCTGAGTCAGAAACCACAATTTCAGATACGGTTCCAGTCTTCGCCCACAGTCTGGGAGGTGTTCAATTTTAGTTCTGTTTATTCTTTAAATAAATAATGATAATATTCCTACAAAGCACATTTCATCAGAAAATCAAATGTTTTTGTAAAGGAGTCATTATCCTAATTTTATAGGTGGGAAAATAAGATACAGAGGTACAATGGCAGGTCTGAGGGCAGTAAGACAATCAATGTCAATTCTAGGACAACAACTCTGATCGCCTGAGTATCAGAAGGAATCACCTATCATTACTGACAAGTAAAACTCCATGACTTCAGCTGTTTGGTTTGGATAAAACTCTCAAACTTTGAAGATTAATCTGAATAAACTTCAACTTTGGTCTTAAAACACAGAAAAAACTGTCTGTCGTCTGAGGGAAAGTGGAACATTGAGTTGTTAGGCAAAGCATATGTATTGTAAAATTCATGGATTCAATCAGGTTTTTCCTGATACGTATTCTGCACATTGAAATTTCGTCTAAAATAAAAAATTTTTGTGAGGCAAGAGTTTTCTCCAGTTCTATTCTGTGTTTCTAACAAGAATATTTTGAATTTTCTCCAACAGTTCTCCAATTTTTCCTGACCATCGTAACTTTGCCACTGCAATGAAGGCAAACAAACATTGATTTCCTTTAGAAAACACTTATCCTAAAGCATCCAACAATATTATACTAGGTATTGCCCAGTTTTCTAAGAAATGCTGTTTTGTAAATGAGCTTGCACAGTATTTCAACTGCCTTTGGGTTGTATAGTGGATGTATAGTAACTCAAAATGGTAAAGGGTTCAAATCAACTACCATGTTAAACATTTTGGGAATTGTACTGACAGTCTCTTTAACTAAAGAGGAGTTATTTTTGTGTGGATCCAGTAATTCCTAAATGAAAACAGGAACAGACACGGATAATTTACTTTACATGCCATACCTGCAAGAGTACAGACTTGTGCTAGTAGCAAGTTAATAGGAAAAGGGTAAGGCCTTTAATGTTTATTCAATAAATCCATGCCAAACAGAAATTTTTCATTCCAGTATGTCTAAAATGGCTGTTCAGGTAGGGCTCTTGATGAGTGATGAAAATGAAATACAGGCCTCTAATTAGGATGCTAATATGTGCTACAAAGAACAATTAAAAAAAAAAAAAGCTTTTTAAAATAAGGATTTGTACAGAATTGATTTTTTATTAGTTTCTCTATCATAAATCACTGGAACTCCTTTATTTTCAGAAATACAAACCATATATATGGCTGAAATTATGGCCATAAAGGGCTATTTTAAAATGAACCACAGGTTCATTTTAGAAACAAAACTGATGGTGATTTCCAAGCATTTAAAGACAGAATGAGAACAAAAACAGGCCGAAAAATACTCCTACTCGCTCCACATGCTTATTCTTTGTGTCGAAGATTTGTGTTTGTTGGCAAAAGTAAGGATTTTCAAAATCGTGACAGCTAGACTCAGTTCTTGTAAATACTCACTTATGTCTGGTTGTTTCAACGAATTCATAGTTTCAGAAGAAAGTGTCAAATTCAAGGAATGTGAAATTTCAGAGAGGTTTTACCTTCTTATACAAAGTATGAGTTTGGTCCAGACTATGAAATTGTAAGCCATCCATGTATTAGATATTTTGTGCAAATGAAGATAGATCTAATCTATCTTCTTCATATCAATATAATTAGTTCAAACTCAGAGCAATTTAGAAGTGGTTCCACTCAGGAAACTAATGGCAAGGTGGACACTTATGTCTTAAATGTGTGCTATTTTCAAGAAAAAAAGAGATAAAAACTGAAACAAGACCGACAGCAATTGTCTCCCTAAAGTTAAACAGCAATCTGAGAAATAAGCTGATCAGTCTCTCATTGTTACTAACGGTCTGCAAAACAAATTCTGTTACGATTTCTACCTTTGAAAGTGCTTCCACAGGAAATTTGCAGTGATGTGTACCTACTTTCTTAACACATAGGACTTTTGCAAGTCCTGTGGCCTTGTTTTAGCTATGCATGGGTAGTTTTGACAAGTCAACCAATCTCATTAGGAACCAAAGAGAAGTTGTTCTGTGTCTTTTCGTGTGGAATATAGGCCAGGCTGAAACCTAAGTACAGCAAGTACTCTGTTTGTGTCCTTAAGCAGGCTTCCAGGAAGTACCCTAGATGAAGTTATCCAGAGTCTGTGAGAACTGAGTAGAGCACCAAAACCAGTATGACATGCATTCATGGTCTCTTCTGAGGTATGGTGGGAAGTAAGGCAATAGGGAAGGCTGTGGTGCTACAGGCACTATAAACTGGTAACCTCAGTGTAGAGCATGGATATGAGACCCAGAAGAATCGAATCAGAGTTATCTTTTTCTGCTCTTCAGAATGGAAAAGGAGAGAATCCAGCTGAAACCCAATTTTTCTTAAATGTCATGATTCCGCATGGCCGGTGGAAGTTAGAAAACATAGAAACTTTGTTTGTTGTCGGTAATGTACACAAATGTGAACCTGAATCTACCAAAGGAACAGAATTATTCAGAAAAAAAGCACAAAATTCACATAGCTCTTTTTCGTTTTTGAGGGTTTTTTCCAATAAAACCACCTAAAACATCCAATGTGTATTTTAATAGTAGTATAAATAATAAAATAAATTTGGAATGAAATATCCACTGATGTCAAAACGTATCAATAGGTTTTCTAAAATAAGTTGGCAATGAAAATAATGCAGTATTTTCACTGGCATACTAACGACTCCTTATATGTCATTATGAGCCCAATTTTCTTTGATAAAATTTTGCATAATTAGAATACACATTGCAATCTAAGATGAAATCAATACCCTACTTTGTAGTTTAACTGCAGATGGATTTGAGTCAAAAGTTTGGATAAAGTTCCAACCTTTTTCAAAGCTTAGGGGTGTTTGGATCTGGTATTGCAGTAGATTTGTACTTCAGTGCAGTCAATGGAGACATTCTTGTAAGGTTACACAGGAGCTGAATCAGGCCCTCAGAATGTAATGTAAATGGACAGTACCATAAATTTCTTTATTACAAGAGCACAAAATGTAGGATTTTGCAAGGAAAAAATTCTTAGTATTGATACTTAGTTTAAAGCATAATCATATTTCCAGTTGAAGAGTTCTGTTTATAACTGTTACTATCAAGGTAAGTAGAAAATAGCAATCGTCAAAGAAATGGAAGGATTTTGACTTGCTCTGCTTGATACACCAGATGGCTATAAAACAAAAATGTGAAAAAAAAGTTAATTTATATACTCATTAGATTAATTTATTCTTTGTAATAAATATATCAATCATTTAACTTCAGCTATAAAGGGGTTGACTGTGTTCTTTTTTAGGATCCTGTATCAATTCTCACTTCTTAATGAAACTTTTTTCTAGCCAGAGGGAAAAAATAATAGTACTATATCCAAAATCTGTCCAGAATAAAATGGTTTTGACTTTTCTGTAGCTAAGAAAACTGTCCAAATCAATTTCAATCACATTTTATCCAACAGAAACCAAACAGCACACAGGTCTCTGAAGATAAATTCTATTTGACCACAATTTAAATAGCAGTGAGACTACAGCCCAGTTATTAAGACCTCTCACCCAGGATTTCATAACAGAAAAAACAGAACCTTTTGTCTGTGTGTGTATAGTATAGGAATATTAACCAGCTGCGTATAACTAGGTAGCTAGTAATTATGTAAGCTGGTTCAGGTTTTCATGTGGAGTTTCCACAGACATACATGACAGCTGAAGATCGGTGCTGTTATTTTCCTACCTACTTTGTACGTCACAGACATTTGGCCATCCTTTTTATCTGCAATCTAGTGTTTATACAGTGAACAATGCCAGCTACGTTTATATCACATGCAATTTCCCTTCTAGATGATTGCAGTAGTTTTTCAAAAACCCACTAGTCTATTTAATGAATGATATTGAGATGCACAATCATCTAATTTTAGTTGCTCTTTCCACTGAACAAGTTTTAAATCCAAAGCTCAGAAGATAAGGAAAGGCTTCTGAGTCAGGAAGCAGCAAGACTGTGGTGCCACTGTAAGGGAAGATGAACTCGAAGATGAGGGTGACAACATATCTTAGATATGCAGCTTAGATAGGTGGACCCTTCAATGGGTAAAAACTGGCTGGATGGCAGGGCCCAGAAGATTGTGGTCAGTGGAGCTAAATGCAGTTGGAGGCTGGTCACTAGCAGTGTTCCCCAGGGCTCAGTTTTGGGGCTGGTGCTGTTTAACATCTTTATAGATGATCTGGATGTGGGGAATGAGGCCACCCTCACTAAATTTGCAGATGACACTAAGTTAGGTGGAAGTGTCAATCTGCTGGAGAGGAGGAAGGCTCTGCAGAGGAACCTGGACAGGCTGGATAGATGGGCTGAGACCAACGGCATGAGGTTCAACAAGAACAAGTGCAGGGTCCTACACTTCAGCCACAAAAACCCCATGTGGCGTTACAGCCTGGGGGAAGAGTGATTAGAAAGCAGTCAAGCAGAAAAAGTCCTGGGGGTGCTGGTCAACAGCCGGCTGAACATGAGCCAGCAGTGGCCCAGGTTAGCCAAAAAGGCCAATGGCATCCTGGTTTGTATCAGGAACAGTGTGGCCAGCAGGACTAGGGAAGTGATGGTCCCTCTGTACTCAGCGCTAGAGAGGCCATACCTTGAGTACTGTGTTCAGTTTTGGGCCCCTCACTACAAGAAACACATTGAGGTGCTGGAGCAAGTCCAGAGAAGGGCAACAAAGGTAGTGAAGGGTCTGGAGGGTAAGTCTAATGGGGAATGGTTGAGGGAGCTGGAGCTTATGGGAAGCCTGGAGAAGAGGAGGCTGATCGCTCTCTACAATGACCTGAAAGGAGGTTGTAGCAAGGTGGGGGTTGGTCTCTTCTCCCAGGTAATTAGTGACAGGACAAGAGGACATAGTCTGAAACTGCACCAGGGGAAGTTCAGGCTAGAAATGAGGAGGCATTTCTTCAAAGAAAGGGTCGTTAGGCATTGGAATGGGCTGCCCATGGAGATGATGGAGTCACCAACCCTGGACGTGTTTAAGAAAAGACTGGACATGGCACTTAGTGCCATGGTCTAGGTGACATGGTGGTGTTAGGGCAAAGGTTGGACTCGATGATCCCAATGGTCTCTTCCAACCTAATTGATTCTGTGGTTCTGTGATATCAACACAAGGATCCCAACCAGTAGTTGGTGATAGGGTTGTGTTTCTGCAGCCAAGACAGCCTGAGGATGACCTGATAGAGGGGGCTACACAGGAGTCTTTCACTGTCCAGGTCCCATGGTTTACCTTAAGGTGAGTGTCTCCACTGCTTCTATCCATAGCAATGAACATGGCTGTGGTGGGTTGGGGCCAAGGAGGCATCTGGGCATTCCAAAGAAACTCAGAGGCCACAAAACTATGAGCACAGTGGATTGGACAGTGCACCCACCCTGAGACGATGATGGAAAGGACTATTGTGTCACAGGGTGCTGGTGCAGATGCCTCCTGACTGCATTCCCTTTGCAGTGGTCTGGGCATGGAGTTTGCTTAAGCTGGTGGCCTTTCTCACCACAGCAAAAGTATGACCCTTTCCCCCACCTGTATCCTCACTCTTGGGATATGGCATGAAGCTGAGTGGTGCCCACCTCCATGGGATTCTCCTCTGTGGATGGTAAGTAAAGTACTGGAAAGTGTGGCTGGGCTTCCCCAAGGGCTCTGGTGCTCCCTCTTACGTGCCATCTGGCACCTTTCCAAAGTGACAGCCGGGTGCAAGAGCTGACCCAGGCTCTACATGGCCCCACTCTGGCCATCTCATTATTGAGGACCTCAGTCAGTGCTAACGTATAGAGGGCTATAAGGACTTACACTCTTTTCTAGCCAGTTCTGACAGTCAGCTCCATGAACTGGATGGTGCTGCTGGTGGTAGACTTTCTGCTCTGCCAGAGGTCCACCAAGGGAGCCTCAGTCATGACTGTGGGATTGCTATTTCCAAAATGCGTCTCCAGACCACTGATCTGGGAGTCTGAGGCCCAGGGCAGGGGGCATTGCCCTCTACCTGGGGGGACACCCAGCTAGGCCATCCTGGAGAGCAAGGAAATTACTGCCGAGGACAGGCTAATGTCTGTCGTGCAGGCTAGACATTACACAACATTGAAGGTTAGACACACCTGACTAATAAAACTCTGTACGCTTCATCTGATCCTCATTAAAGTGTTTGGGGAACTGGGGGACAAGAGTTGCCCTAGGTGTAGTGGGTTAGGGAAGCTTGCAGAGCTGTGACCTATTGCTGCATCCTGGTTCTATTTTGGGCAAAGCCCTTGGCAGATGAGCTCCATGGGACACAGTTGTGGGTGCAGCCTCTGATATGGTTGTGGAGTCAGGACCCACAGTGCCTGGCTGTGGGGCCTGCCCTTGACACAGCCATGTGGCCTGGCCCCACCTGCAGCTCAGGTCTCATCAGAGTTTGGCCCAGGACGATCAGTAGGATGTGGGGAGGGCCCTGATGAGACCCTTACAGCTCTGGGACCAGGGTAGTGGTCTTATTGGCTTGTATGAATGAAATCCAGCAGACATTAAGGAAAGGCCACACACAGATAAATTCCCGTTTATTTGCACGGATCGATTATTCCAGCAAGGTTTCCATGTTTCTGCATTGTCCTCAGGCGATGAGATGTTTTTATTTTTTTTTAATGTTTTGATATTTTGGATATTATTACACCATGTGTAGTGGTTGTTAACAAGTTTGATTAGATGGATCCAAGACTGTGTTGCTAGATTTCAATCAATTAAAAAAAAAGTGAAATACAGAGAAGAGAGCCACCATTCATATTTATGTAATGAATATCCAACTGTTAATAGACAGTCACAGGTTCAGGTGCAATGAAAAGTGAGATGTTAGCAATAAATGCTTGCTGCCTATGAGGAATTACATCCCCAGCAAACTCCATCTCCCTTAGAAGTAAACTCTTTGTTTATTTGCACAGATGCATTATCCTAGCCTGCAGCTGTCTTACTGTCCCTAGTCACACTAGCATATTAGGGACACAGCCTACTTGAAAAGAGGTATGCTATTCTCTCAGTGTGGTGGGTTCCCATTTGGGAAAGTGGCATCAGCAGGGAGACAACTCGCTGAAAGTCCATGTTGATCCCTAATCCTTTGTTAGTATCATTGTGAGGCTTCAAACACAGAGCAGTTTCTGGCTTCTACAACAGGAAAATTCTGTGGCTTTTTTAATAAAGCTGCATCAGATCACTGACATTCCATGTGCAAATCCATGCACCAATATAATTTATGTCTGAATGATTTCTGATCTTTTAATTAGGTTTTAAAAGGTGTTTCTAGCACACTAGCTTTATACATCTCTGCATTCCTATCTTAGACAGGCTGAAGAAGCTGAAGGGGAAAATGGCATTAATTTTTACTATAGCTCTGTTACCTTCGCCCTCAAACTTGGCACCTCAGTATCCTGTCTACATTATGTTAAAAGCAAGTCACTGACTTGAATATAAAAACTTTAGATTTATGTGTTCTGCAATTTCTTAAATTTCATACACTGGACCACTTAAAAACTTGAAACATCAGATTTTATATAACAACTGTCAACATAAAGGGACGGTTCTCTGATTTCTATCTAGAAATAAAGGCTAAAATTTCAGAGTTGCCAAACCACTCACTTGAAAAACAGAATAACTACAGGAGGTAATGAAATGAAAGAAGTCCTCAGTGTTTACAGTCATTCCCTAATGGAAAATATCTGTGCTGTTTACTGTTAACCCCTTCCACAGGCTACCCCACTTATAGAAACAGAGGACTATATTGTCTGTGAATTATTCACTCAGTGTCAAGATCTAGCCTCACTGAAGAAAAATGGTATATAAAAAAAAAATAAATCTTGGGAGATGCCAGTTGTTAAATATCTTGTCTCCTCTGTGATAGCTTTTGTAATAGTAAACAGCTCTCATGTCTTGATGGAACTGTAAAGCTATTGCTTTTGAAGTTAGTTAATAACTCATGAAAAATAAGAATTTCATCAAAATTGAAATTATTGCTAAAAGCTAAATTGCATAGTGAAGTTACATAGCCTGCAGCCAGCTCCATCTATGAGGGCTGGGATGGGTGAAGACTTCTACTCACATTCCCACCAGAGGCAAGATAGACAGAGTGCTTGACAAGTTATTAAGAAAACAGTCCACTAGGGAAACACTGTTCTAGATGCCTGGATGAGAGACAGCCAATAGATGAGTCCAGGGAAAAGATGTGATAGAAAAAAAAGGTCTCCACAATAGAGCTGCAGCAAAGATATAGAGCTACAGTAGCAATAGCTGCAATGTAGCTGGCGAATGAAAAGTCATTTCCAGCCAAAACACAAAGGAGGAATTGTTCCAAAACCACAATTGGAATAGAAAAAAATCATAGATGTTAGATTGGAAGAGGACTTTTTCAGTACACAAGAGTGAATTTTTGGTCTTGTGGAAAAGAATAAAGAGAACTTCTATTAATTTCAGGATGGTCAAAGATTTTGCATTAATCTAGCCTATGGTGCCCTTCATGAAGCTACTTCACAGTGCCCAAAGAGGTAAACTAGCAGCTTACGACTACTTCAGAAATAAAAATACCTGTCTTGCTCAGTTGGCATCACCTTAGCTTAGCCTCATTAGTATGCTATCCCTCTCCCTCCCATCCCATGTGGCTGCAGTTCTGCAGAGAGAGAAAAGCTGTGCACTCAGTGGAATCTGTTCTGTCACCTTCTGCCTGCTTTGTGTTTCCTGTGTTTTTGTTCACACTTACTGATTGTATGTCCGTAAGGACTTTCTCTGTCTATAGCTATCCATACTTCTTTTCCATATTGTCAGACTCCCTAAGACTTTGAAGGTGTGTTTAGGGTTGCAAATCCCCCTGTCTTTGATGACAAACACAGTGTTCTTTGAAACAAATTCTGCCCTCAAGCAGACGCTGTTTTCCCACACGTTTGCTCAACACAGAAAAATAGGTTTTGGCACTTTTTCCCCTGACCTCGCATTCCCTTTCCATGCCCTCAACAAAATGGTGCCCTAATTTAAATGGTATTTTTATTTACCTATGGAAAGAGAGTTCTGCTTTTGGGAAAATGGGAATCAGGTGCAAGCAAAGCTTCATGGCACATCATAAGTATTTTGCCTTTTTGACAAATAAAGAAATGCAGGTAGGAGAAGTGAAAAAAATGAAGCTATGCAAAGATGTGTCCTCCAAAAGACACAGAGGTGGCAAGTTCCTGAGGTATATCATAGAAGGTAAAGGATGATTTACAGAACTGCCAGGAACTCATGGAGAAAGGCTTAAAGGACCTTATGGTTCTGTGTTTTTTCTATTTTCAGTGTGTTCGTAAGTAACACCTGGATGACTGCTCCTCAACATACATACTGTGTCTCTACTGTTAGGCAAGTAGGATAGCTAATGCACCCAGACAGGCAAGGGCAAAAAACAATAATAAAACCAGTAGTAGCTGTGAATTTTGCTATTTTGGCTATTTGGTTGCCTTGAATATCTAATGTATCTAATTTTTCATGTCAACTTCCTTACATTTTAAAAAGAATAAGTTAGAAATTGGAACAAATTTTTACAAGGTTAAGGCAAGTATGATCTATGTATCAGTTTAAGACCAGTGAGTGAAGTTCTTTGTTGCACAGAGACTCATCTGCTGTTGTTTCACATTTTCTGCATGCAGATTCTGCAGTCAAAAACACTGTGAAGGCTGAAGGTATAGAAATAGTCCTATTGATAAAGCCTGTAAAATCCAGCCAGAGACATCCTCCCGGTACCAAACTAACCTTAACCTGTCTCCTGACAGATCAGTAACAGTTAGGTGGACCATAGCAGTTTTGATTCCTATTCTTGTGTTACCAGAGCAAATAAACTCCAGATGCTAAGTCCTTCGTGATAGGGAAAATCTAGTATTGACTCTAAGCTTCACATCCAAAATCCCGTCTTATCTGTCCATTTGGTCTTACATTTAACCATGAATCTATATCTAATAAACCCCCATCTGAATCACACCTATTTCTGAGCTCCTTCTGTTAACTGTGGCCTGGTATCCTCCATCTGATCCAGTTCCTGCTGTGGTTTATCAGTCTATTCTAAGCTTGGAGCTCCAGCTTGGATCCAGCTCTCATTCCAGATCACTGGCTGAAACTTTATGCTCAACTGAAACTTCACTCTAGGCCCAAATCATCAGCTTTGGATGGAGACCCCTTCTGCTGTTAGACCTTAATCTGTGAGCTGTAGACTGAGCTGTAGTCTAAGTGGTAGGCTTTTCTTCTTTTTTTTTTTTTTTTCAAACTACAGACAGACTCTCACATACCCATCTGGTTCTACCCCTCATCCATAGCACAATTTAAAGAACGTCTAGTGTATGGTGCTTACAAAAGCCTGGCAGATATAATCTTCTCTTGGAGATATAATTTTAAAATGTTCTCAGCTAACGGAAGTACTCTGTAGGAAACTAGTTCAGCAATATGGAGGAGACTGGAATACCTACTTTGTATTCCACCAGTTTCTGACTGAACTTACATAGACTATTACACTGGATGATTTTACTGTTATTGAAGGACACATCATGCTTATTGTGAAATAATAGTTTATGTACTTAATGTTCAGTCTCATTTAATATATCAGCCCAACACTCACAAGTACAGAGATTTATCTTATGGCTCCACAGTAGTGTGGCTGATATGCTGTCTGCTCTTTTGTGTTCAGGTCCAAATCTGCAATTTCCCAAAAGAGATCTGACCTCTTTATAAAATTACATTGAGATGCACTTATGTCCTGTTTGTGCCTTTTTGTTGTTGTTGCAGTGATTAAGTTGGTGTTGGAGCAGAAGAGTAGAAATCAAATTACCTTGCACCAGCAGGGGTGAAAGGTAATGCACAGTATTTCTTGAAACAGGAATTTTAGGTGAACTTGTGTGAACACTTATTTGCCACATGCTTTTGCATTCATAAAGTTTCACAATTCTAATTATTCAAACATATAATTAAAATTAGTTTCACATTTTGCTTTTTAACGTATTAGCAGTTACTACTTGCAAGACACCACTGAGTAATAATTTCACCAATTAAGGCTACCGGTGCTAATTATTCTATTACTAGGCTCATAAGTTTTCTACTCACTATTTGGTCAACATTTATAAAACTTAAAGATTTTTGCAGATTTCTGTGAGAAATAGCCATATAAGTAATGCAGTATAAAATACCTTTTCATTGCAAGTCACTGTGAAGTACAGGAAAGGTGATTAAAGATGATTTGACAACCGTTTGCATGGGAAGTTTTACAAGCATGACTTAACAGTGTGACTCCTACCTTCAGTAGACTGTAATCTGTTATTCTTTGCAATTCTGGGAGCTGCTATTGTTGTGGAATCATATGCAGAACCCAAAAGCCGTAGGACGTTTTCCAAAGCACAAGCTGTACTCCTCACTGTGTGCACATGTGTGTGTGTGTACATATACATGTGTATGGGTATAGATACAGATATACAGGTATGTGTATCTCTATGTATAGCCTCAAAAGTTTGCTTGATTCTTGACAACTCATTTTCAGGTTGCATGTATTGTCTTGGAGAGGAATCAAGTCCTGGGGGAAGGTACGCCCATGGAAGAAAGTAGCAGCCTTTGACTCTGGACACCAAAGACTTGCAGGATTGTATTTTGTAGGAAGGTCAGTTCTTCTCAGCTGAAGAGTCTGCAAAGATTTTACTCCACTAAACCCTGAGAAGTACAGTGGTGGCTATTGTAACACATTTGTAATACACATTGTAGTATTGTAATACAAAGTGTGATCTAGCTAGGGCCTGGAAACCATTGTCTGCAAAGATAGTTACAGAAGGCTCTGGGGAGACCTTATAGCAGCCTTCCAGTACCTAAAAGAGGCCTACAAGAGAGCTGGGGAGGGACTTTTTACAAGGGCATGGAATGATAGGACAAGGGGCAATGGCTTTAAACTGGAAGATGGAAGATTTAGATTAGATATTAGGAAGAAATTATTGACTGTGAGGGTGGTGAGGCACTGGCACAGGTTGCCCAGAGAAGCTGTGGATGCCTCATCCCTGGAAATGTTTAAGGCCAGGTTGGATGGGGCTTTGAGCAACGTGGTCTAGCAGAAGGTGTCCCTGCCCATGACAGGAGAGTTGGAACCAGATGATCTTTAAAGTCCTTTCCAACCCAAACCATTCTATGATTCTCTATTTTCAAAATTATTACAGAGCTTACAAGATTGGGTGATGTCTATAATGCTTAAGAAAATATCCCATCTAAATAAAGCTGTTAGAACATGGCCTTAAGGAAGTATCAGTACTTCCAATTTGTGGTTACAATTTATACTAATGCATTAGAATGTGCTTTTCATATTAATTTTGATGAAGAATTGGTTGCCAAAATGTTAGAATAAATTTTGTGCATATTGGAGTTCTGTCAGTTATTTCAACAGGACAAATATTGGCATGTTGGTAGTTGGTAATTTTTCCATGTTAACATATGTATATTTTTAGACTTATAACATGACACATGATTTTAATAACTCAGCAATATCTTTGAAATATGATCCTTAAAAAAGAATAAACCAACTCCCTTGCCTCTTTCCCAGCACCTAAATTTATCTGCTGATTCCCTCACCATCTCCCAGACTTCACATCCCAGTAGAACTGGTTTGGAGATTGTCCACTACTTGTGTTCCAGACCTGCAGCTGGGCTATTTAGGACATGGACATGATTTGAATTCCCACTTCTCCCTTTCTCAGGTAAATGACCAGCCCATCCGACTCTTGTTTCTCATCATCTGTATTAAGTTACCCTTCCCTGTTATTTCAAGAACAAACACTATCCCGTGTTTGCAGTTTCATTAAGACAGGAAATTCTTGCGGAAAATTTCATTTTGTTGAATTGGCTCTTCCTATAAAAATGGTTTTGTTAAAAATCAGAAAAATTATTACTACCTCAGCAACATTGGCATTTGGAGAAATGGCCGTTTCTATTTTCAAATTCTAATGTAACCAGACTCAAGTGTTAGTGCTAGTAGCACTTAATTATAGCCAGAGTATCTCTGCCTAAATTCTACTTACTGTAGCATTTGTGGTTTTGATTTACTATGCCATAAACCATGTTACCAGGAGTTTTACAGTAGAAACCTGTGTAAGGAAGGGTCATAATATAATTTTGACCCCACATATAGCAAATAGCTTCTATTTTTAAAAGAAGCAATAACTGATGATTCAGTAGAAAACCTCTTAGTGGCTACGTATGTAAGGCAGTGAAGAGGCCAAGGGAAAAGGGAAAATCAAGCCAAGGCAGGTTAAGTCCTGAATGCCAAATTGCCAGTGAACTTTCTGCAGCATCTTAGGGTAGAAGGAACTTGGAAAAATGCTGATCATTAGGAATACTTTATCAGATGAAAGAGCAATAGTTGGTCATATGCTAAATGGATGAAGACCTGTTCCTGAAGCAAAATTACATGAAGGAAAGATGCCCAGACTTCCTGGAGCACTGATTCAGACTCAAATTAGACAGCAGACTGCATCATCCTGGTTTTTAATGCCTGCATGACTTGCGTGCCCCCTAAATGGAATGCACCAGTGTCCTACCTGGTTCTCAACATGGCCACTGTTTTGTCCTCACAGATCTTCTGTCATGCGTTGCTTAATCCTGATCAAGAGTCCTTTGCTGCCACATCAGATAGTACATGTGCCAAAGAACACATGTTCTGCTTTGTCAGGTCATCTTAATTTCTAAAATAGTCTTGTTGGTTGACTAAGCAAAATTGCTTACTCTACAAAACTGTTGAAATATTTATTTACTTGCTATAGAGCTGCCAGAGCCATCTGCTATAGCTGCTTATCAGCAAATTAAAACCTGGTTGTATGTTTGGGATGTCTCTTCATCCCAGGAATGCTGCGGAATAACTCTTTACACGACAGACTACACAGCTTCAGAGGAATTTCCCCCAACTGTGTTATATATACTTTCATGGGCAGACCTTTCTACTTCACTTTGCTTTTAGAAAGATTTAAAAACAATAATAAAATAAAATTGTTTCCTTCTCAAACTGAACAAAGAATTTTATTAAAATCAAAAGTAATATTTCTAAAAGCAGTCTCTGCTTAATCCCTCCTCTGTCACTTCCTGCTTCATTCTCTGTTGCTTTTTCGCAACTAACACATACTTCCTTGCATTTTTTTCCATCTTCACCTCTTTTTGTCTCTCATGATAGTATTTTAAATCAGATTTGCTATTTGCAACACTCATTACTGTGTGCTAGAACTGTAAAATCATATTTAAAATGTCAAGAATTTTCTTAAAGGGACTAATTTCCATCATGAAGGCCCTGGGATGAGTAGCATTGCTAATAGAATCACATGAGCATTGTATTTTCTCCCACGCCTGGGTGGGGTGCTAGGTATTAACTTCATCTGCAAGTAAAAGGGATCAAAATAAGAGCGGAGGCTTGTCCTTTCTGTGGTTACCTAGCAGAATGAGTGTTGATATTTTATACTGGAGTGAAGTGAAACCACTTTATCTTGTCTGATGGGATGCAGTACAGGAAGCAAATATGTTAGGTAGGAATGCTTGTTCAAAAGCAGAGCAGTTGCCAGCCAGCTAGGTTGTGTTTGGGGAATGAAACAAACAGGAACTGCCTACTTGCTGTGTAAAAGTAATACCTCTTCATTTATTCCCACTTCCCAACATCTTCTCCACTTAGGAGGCAAAGACCTATGAAAGTTGCTCTACCTTGAGGGAAGAAAACTGTCATACAGTCTTTCATGTTTTGGTGGGGCAGTGAACCCGAGCCTGTATGTAAGTCAGTCTTCCCTCCCTGCTGCACCAGAAGACAACAAACCCTTCCCTCAGAAAAGGGAAAGCACACGCTTTGGCTAGGACAATGTTAGGATTGATCCAAACCCCAGGGAGAGGTGGTGAAACTTTGGAGCAGGGGTTGAAAGAAGAACGATAGTTTCTAGCATTTATGCAGGGCAAAGGGCATCCCAAATTCTACTTTCTTCAGGTCCTGCCTACCCTCCTTACCTAATTGGAAGACTGACAAGCTTCAGTCTTCTGGGATGTTCTCCTTACAGGATCTTAAGAGGTTCTTCGTGAGTCTGCTGATTTTAGGGTTGTGATGATGTACTCCCCCTGTCCAAATTGACCTTTATTTTCCATAACTGTGCTCAAGTGATAACCACCAGTGGCCATCAGAATGGATGCGTCTGGTCGCGATGGCTGCATCCTGCTCAAAGTGGATTTGGGGGAGACAGACAACACCACAATAGCCAAGGGCTAATTTAAGCAATTCATCCACTTAACCACAGTGCTGGTCAAGGTCTGACTAACGCCAATTTTGGAAGAAACTAACATCTGTAGTCGGTATGCAAATATGACTATGAGTCAATTATCTTACTCCATAAATAGTGGACAGCCCAGGGACTGCTGAGCTCTGCTGCACGGCAGTGGCTGCACACCAGGATCTGCCCTTGAGTAGGGACAACTTTCAAGGTTACTACTTGAAGTTGAGAGATTCCTTGCCACAACAGATTCTCAGTAAATGTTTATTAGTATGATAAACTTTGAAATCTTAGCCAATTAATAGAAAGAATTGATTGTGCATATATAGTTCTTTAGACATAAACTGTTGACCAAGTCTGGGATTAAGTCTGGATGCAGCTATACCTAAACTCCCCTCTGAGGAGCAGTTTAGAATGCAAGGGGGTCCTTTCTGAACTTCATGACTTAACAGGAGGTTTGCCTGGCAGTTTTGTCTGACTCTGTCCTCTGTCCAATAAATAATCAAGTGTACTTTGCCATTGAATCTTGTTAAACCACTGTTGCATTAACTGACAAACTTTATTAAATCACTCTTGTATATCAATAAACATATCACTACTTCTCTCTTACGAGTGAAGTGTGTCACTCCATCTGTGAAAGGGTTTCCTTTTTTCCAAGACTCAAGGGATGGACATCTGTTATTGGACATATTTTGAGGTTCTATTAAGCAGCTACTTCTGTGACGATTACTGGCTCAATAGCTCTAGAGAAGCTAGAGCTGGAAATTCAAGCATAGGAATGGAAAAGAAGTATCTTTCTGCCAGCTGGAGGAGGCAAGGTGGGGACAGGTCATCAAGAAGGGCTAGTTTATAAAAGAAAATCCAGGGTTCAATTAAAAGGCAAGGTTCAATTAAAAGACAGAGAGGGAAAGGGACTGGAAAATGTGGCCTGCTGGTTGGAAGCGGGTAGAGCAGAATGAACAGGAAAACAGGAAGACAGGAGGCACCTTGAAAGAAACAACTGAACGCAGCAGAAAAAGTGCTAGGAGAGATGTATTGTGTGTGAGGGGTTGGCTGGGGTTAGAAAAAGCCAAGAGCCAAGCGAGTAACAAAGGTAATGTCAGATTTGTGAGAAGAAAGGAGAGGAAGAGCATTAAAAGAGAGGACTTTGAAAATGGGAAATTTGTGATGGCTGTAGGAAGTGGGAGTGGGGAGAAATGTTAGAAATGAGACTTGAAAAGAGGAAGGAAGAAAACCCCATACTTTACACTGGCTTTCATTTCTCAGTAATTACAGTGGGATGGTACTAATTTGGAGTTCTTTTCATTTAGAATGGAGTATGTCAGTGAAGGATAAATTAAATATCTGATATCTGAAAATCTTGCAAGTGGTGAATTAGAAAGCTAAATACATCTTGTGCAACCTTCATGGGGTTTTGCTTGCAATACCACACCAATTACACAGATCTTTCTATTCATAAAGCACACTTGTGTAAGCATTACCATTCACAAATGACCCATTCTTGGAAGATGACAAAGAATTCATTGTACAGGGCTTTATAAAACAATTATAACAGGTGAAAAACTTCTGCATTCCTTTTTCATTATGTCTTAGGCACTTCTGGGAACAGGAAAGGTACTGAGTTGCTTACACCTAACCAGAGCCATGCAATTTTGAGCCTGACAAGCTAGTCAGACCTTAGCTGAGCTGAGGGAGAATAAAGTCCTCATTGTTAAGCCAGAAGGAAAAACTTGCAGCTGCTATATGTGTAGGTAAATACACAGAAAATGGAGATGATTATATGCACCATGAAAACTACTAGTTTGTACATTCTGCTATTTCTGGTCACATCAAACTGCACAGGGTGTGAAGAAGTGCAGATTTCAATTTATGGAATGTATATGCAGTTGGAGTAGAGCAGGGGACCACGACCATGACAATCTATCTCCTGCAGATTAATGTCTGGTGCAGACAGGTATGTCATAAACTATGGCTTAACACGGAGAACCTCTCAGTTTTTCCCTCATTTTCACTAATGCATTGTGTGTGCTTGTAAGAGATTCACAGTAGATGTAGGGCTATTGCTTTTAAATGTTGCCTCTGACTCAGATAGTGTCAAAATGTCTGAATAAAGGCTATGCTCTTTTTAAAAAGAACATCTCTAATGTAATGCAAATGCACATTGTGGTGAAATTCCAGCTGAGAAAATGAGGCCTTATATTTCTAAAACCATATACATGTCAATAGCCCATTATTCTCCAGTTTTAAATGTAATTGCAGCCCAGCTTGGAATGAATTCCTGAAATAATAAAATACACTGAGTAGCAGTTTCTGAGTCTTCCAGTTATTTTATGCTCCCCCCTGCCCTGCAAAAAAAGAAAAGAAAAAAAAAAAGAAAGAAAAAAGGAAAAGTGAAGTGAAAAAAGTGGAGGAGAGAATGGAGTGAGAAAGGGAGGCAGAAGATAAAAGTGAAAGTCATATCCTTTTCTTTAATATGTTATTGGAACACTGTATGCAAAATTATGCTGGGCTCCTAAAAGGCATTATAACATCAACGCATCTGAAGCTTTTGTATAAATGTATCTCAGTCCAATTTTGTATGACAAATTATTTCCAGGCAATTAAGAATATTTATAATTGTTTTCTTTGGTTGGAACTTTATTCTATTTCCAAATTTCTTTTAAGCTAATGTTTCCTATAAAGCCTGAACAGCCGTCATTTTGAAAGAATTCTGTCTTAGTCATGTGAACTGCTGCTTGCAACCATATTTTTCTGATAAATTTAACATGTGCACAGTACAGCCTTTATCTCCAGTATTGGTACATTTTAAGGTATCATTATTTCATTGTGGAGTTCCCCCTTGCCCCCATGTCTTTCTTGGAAGAACTCCAAGAAGCAGTTTCTATGATTAAAAACAATATAGATGAATACTGTGGTGGTGCTGAGCTGCAGTATTTCTTTCCTTTCCTTGCACTATTTAGTTCCCTCCCAGCTTTCCCTTCTTAGCATGAAACCCTATACTTCTCAGTAAACGAAACATAAATGGTTCAATTGCCTAGTCATATTTCTAGGATGGAGAACATACACATCGAGTTCCTGAAAAAAAACAGTATGCTAGCAACTGCTTAAGAAGCTAAAGGAATATTATGCAGTGATTCCATGATAACTAGTTCTCCTGAATACTACATTTGAGATACAAATCCGTGTGCACTGTAAATGTCTTGTGAAGACTCAAATATGAATTTAGTTTGTCAGTGGAGGTGGTTTTGTGGAAACGAGCAATTGCAATAAGAACCAACTTTCCTTCTCAGTTTCACACAAAGCAAGAGGTAGATGTTGATACCATTCAGCATGTTTTATTTACCTTTCAGTCTTTTTTTTCCTTCACTTAAGGAAATCTGGGGTCCTTCTATCTGACTTATGGAGGTGCTCTTAATTATTTAAACCTTTAATCTTCCTTTAATTTATGTGATAGTGTAAGCATAAATTCCACTTTTTATCTGTTTCTCATCAAGCTGCATTTCTGTCATTGTTTGTAAGCCTGAGGATAGACAAAACTGTAAAATTAACTGTGCTTCAGTCTTTGAAAGAAAAAAATACAGATAAAACCCGTTTCCTCAGGACTTAGTGCCTCTGGTAGTTGATTAGTCCCTGCAGTAGGGAAAATTAAATTCTGTGGTTGAGACCCAGCATGCTTGGATGGTTTAATAACGCTGTGGCCATCATCCAATGGCTGACAACCAAGAACTGAGGTACTTTCTGTTCCTTACTCTCTCATGCAACACCTGAAAATCCCGGGGCGAATCAAACAGCAAATTAAAGCTCAAAAAAACCCCTCACCTGCAAAGCATGTATAAGGAACTAATTTTAATGCTTTCAAGCTGAAGTCATTGGGACAGAAGCCCAAAAAAGAACGACAAAGGTATCTTGGTAAGTTCTTAAAGCACCTTTTTCAATTTGTTGTAGCTCCAACTGTGCTTGTTGTTTTAATGTATTTCTGTTTTCAGTGCATGTATCAGTCAGTCAAAGCCAAGTAGCTACTAAAAGCAATCAAGTCATATGAAGCACCTCAAAAAAGCAAATCAGTGATTATGACTATAGATACAACTGACGGCTCTGGCTTCTCAAAAGTAGTAGAGTGAGGAATTTCCTCCCGACAGCTAAGCCCAGTCTAGCACCCAGTGTGCAGTCCATGCTGCATCTTGATTCTTAACTGGCCAGGGTGGTGGTTTGCATGACACATACATCACCTATGCATTGAGGCTGTCCCAAGGATGTCTCCCTGGTGGCCACATCTACCAAGGGAAAAATGGCTTTGTTACCTGGTAAATGAAAAGTGAACTGTAATGACATTGGCTCTGTTATTCTGAAGATAAAAAGCAAGGAGGGTTCAGTGAAGTGTGATGTTGGACTTGGATTATGCCATGCAGAGAAAATTCTTCAAAACAAAAATAATATGGAACTGCATTTTCATGGCCTCGATAAGGTTTTTGCTACGTTGTTTTTAATAAAAAACACAGGAAACTTGGATGGAAGGAAAACAGCCATTTTACACTTCAGTGCTGAGAATATGGTGGACATTTTTCTTCCTAAGGCAAATACCTTTAGATTCACAGTTTTGGCAAGTTCTGGTTGGAATTTTGCCACTTACCTGCTTTAATGCCACACTCGCTGGGGAGAAAGGTGACTTTTGGATCAGATAATATTCTTATAATAATCTTGAAGAAACAACTGACAACTTTATTCTGTTCTGGTTTAGATTGAGGCTTCAGTCACAAAGAGAGCAATTTCTTTTTTTTATCATTCACTGCAGTATAGTACCAGAAAGCTGCAGTACAAGTGTTGAATTAAGAACTACACTCTCTTGCCATTTCTTGTTAGTGTTTTGCTTGAAGCAGGATGGAGTAGAGGACAGAAATGAGGACATATACTTTAGTGGTAGTTCTTTCAGTCAGATCTCCAAATATAGCCTTTGAAATTGTTTCTCTGCCTTTAAATTCTGTTTATCAGAAATGCTTGGGAAAAACCCCCTACACAATCACACTGTTCTGCGTATTAGTCTGTCTCTGCCATCACATCTAGCAGTTTTGCAGTCAGTGGTCAACTTCAGAAAATTTGAGAAAGAAAGAGTATCAAGGCTATTATGTCTCCATCAGCTTTTCTGAAAACAGGCAACTGGATGGGGAAGATGGAATTAAAATCTTAAATCTGAAGAATAAGTAATTGCAACTCAGTCCCCTTTCTGTACTGAGAGATTGCCCCAACAGCAAGTTTGAGTGGCCAAGCAGAGTCAGAGACTACCTTGAGTCCACTATGGCACATATTAAGTCTGGCTAACCAACCTAGAAACAGATACAGAACAGAGCTGAGAAAAGCACGTATGTGGAATATCAAAAAAAGCTAAGGGTAGTGAGAGATTCATATTTGTGAATTTAAAACACAGACTTATAGAAGTGAGCTGGGTTTTTGTAAAGACGTTCTTTGAAGGCATTTCTGCACCATACAATTGGACAGCCCTGTATTATTAGGAATTAACTGAAACCTGAACTTAGATTTTACCTTCCAAAGCCTTTCTGGTTCATATCGTTATGGAGCTGAATACATGGGCTGGTGCTCAGCAGGTCCCCAGGTATAAAATGTTTAAAATTCCAATCTTGAGATGAACTTTGTAGTTTAATACTATTTATTATTTACCTAGATAGGTATTTCTTTCACTTCTTCCTTATGACCAGACCCTTGGTGCAGCAAATATCCTCACAATTGCTGTTTTAGACAGGGATATAATGCCATCCTCATTTTACAGGTGATGCCTCAAGAACAGGACAGTGTAAGTGGTGTTCTCAAGGTTGTACAAGACACACAAAACACAGATTAAAATATCTGCCCTGCATGCAAGTCAATAACTTAATCTGATGTGCCAGCTTTTCTGGGCCAGCCCGGCCACCTGTTGTGGTGACTTCTGTGCCTCAGGAGTCTGGTAGAGTGGTTAGAAACAAAGGACTCCTACAGGAAAGCAGAAGATATCAGCTTCCAAGGAAGTCAGTGTGTAAAGCAATGTTTCCTCCCCATGTACATCTGGACCAAAGGACACAATTTTAAAACCACACAATCTTTTTTCCTCTTTTCTCATGTTAAAGTGGTGGGTTTTTTAGTTTAATCCCTTTGTTGATTTCACTGCTAGTTTCTAAGCAAGCAGCAAGATTTCAATATTCTGTTCTGACATGTTTTGCCCAGTTTAGAAAATGTTCTTATATTTTTACCCAGCTTTCTTTTTCTTGTTTAGTTTTTATCCTAATGGCACTCCTGATTTCTCTGCCACTCAGAATGGTTGACGTTGTACATACTGTCAAGGGCATTTGCTAGTGCAGTCATTCCTCAGACTCTCAGACCTATTGGTAATGCTGTTTTCACAAGGGTGATTTGCATTCATTCTAGAATGAAGTCCAGTACGTGCCTGCAACATGAAATGTGCTTGTTGTGAATGAAGTATAGGCAGAGCTTCCTAAGAATTCACCCAACATAATTAGATACACCCTGGTTCATCAAAATGTTATCCAAAGGCTAAATATCTGAAGCTTTAATTGAAAAAGCTCATTAACTTTAAACACAGCTAAAGTTGTTGAAAAAATCTCAGTGGAAATAGTAGATTCTCCATGAAGACCAAAAATAAAAGCATTTGAGTCTGAAGCAATTAATCATAAACTTGACTTGCATGTTTGTGCTACTTTTGAAGTAAGTCTGAGTGCTTAATTAAAAAAAAAAGAAAAAGAAAGGAAACTTGTGCATGCATGCTAACTAAATTTTGCTATTTTCTTGCATGTTCAGTGGATCTCAAGTACTTAAAGGAGCACAAAATAAAAAGAACTGCTGATGTAGGAGCACAGTAGACAGGTCTACAGTCAGATTGAAACAAATTGATGATTATGTGTGATACTTGTCCACAATGTATTAAACCGATAACCCCTCTTATTGAACATCACATTAGCAAATAAGCTGCCATCAGAAGAACATTCAAAATATGTATATATGAAATTTGTTATCACAGCCAACAGAATGTAGTACCCAGAGGTAAACAACCCTTAATAAAATAAGTAGTCGAGTGTACAATGATACAACCAGAGAAAGCTTGTACAACATGGATTATATTGACAGTAAGCCTCCGCCTGGAACAGAAGTGAGGGGAGAATACCAGTTAAAGGTAAGATATTAGTAGAGTTGACAAACTTGCATAATCTTTACATGTGTTACAGAATGACCAGGATTAGAGGACACTATCATTTGACTTTCAGAAATATTACTGGGTAAAAAACCAGCCTGATTGCTGCAAAAGGATGTTGTGCAATGTTGATGTTGGTAAAATTGACATGGAACGGTGTAAGGTACCTGTGAAATACAAGCAGAAATACAGCTTTTACAGCTTCTTTGATATTCTTTCTATCCTTCTCTTGTGAACTAAAGCAGAATGAAAACCAACTAGTGCTGTTACAGAAGTGATTTTGAAAGTTGTATCAAGGCAGATTAAACATCACAGCTCTTTTATTTGTTATTCAGATGCACATGGATTAGTCTGGAAGCATACACCAGAAAAATTAAAGAATTAATGTTAGGCAATATTGGTAAAGTGTAAATGTGCATTACAGTGTCTGACAAATCTGGATGGGAATTTCACAAGGATTTTAAAAGATGTTCTTAATATCTGAGCAGTATTCTTCTACCAGGTTTTATATGCCAAACCCCTAACTGACAGTGTTCAGAATTCATTTAAAAATTACTCTAGCTCAGCCTAAACAATCCATTACTTTCAAATTATTTCTATGGTAAAACAGTTAATATAGGACCAAGCTTCAAACCACAGTTGTCCTTCCTAAAAGGGAACAGCCTTTGCCATTAAAATAGAAATAATAAAATCTCAACCAAACCTCCCTTCTCCCTTCCTTTCCCAAAAAATCATCTGTTAGAAATACTTTTCTTAGATAGATAGATAGATATAGTAGGTCACTGTAACACACAATATAAACATTAATTAGTGAAAATGAAAGAGAATTGATTTCAGGAGCTTCAGTTTTAAAACCATAAAAATGTAGTGAAATAATAAGAATTAATAGTACTAGAATAGAGTCTTTCAATTTCTGATTATTAGGTAGTATTAAAATCCCTGAAGAAAAATGAATAACCATATTTTGACTTTTGCTAAAATGCATTTGCAAGCCTCCTAAAGGAAAAGAGAAAGCATGACTTAAAGAAATATAAAAGTCTTAGAATAAACTAATAAAAATATAAACACATAAAATACTATTTAAACAAATATAAACTACTACATAAATGTGATATTTGTTCTTTGGATAATCAAGCCATTCTCACGATTTTCAGTGATAGAGGAGCTTGACTTATTTGTCCTGAAGCTGGTAGTCCCACTATTTTCTTTCACCTTGCTAATTTTCATGCATTCAAGCTCTCAAGAAAATAGTGTACCTTTATAAGGACAGTCATACATGGTCCATGGCTTCTAAATAATATTTGTTTTTTTTCCTGATAGTCACATATAGTAAAAGTTAACTAGTTCTAAGACTGCTAAAAAAATCTACTAAATAGATTCAGTGGCAGCAGATATGTAATAGACATTTAGTAATTAGTAGGTATTTTATGCACATGTGACTGATTCTGTGTTTAAACCTGTCACATAGAAACTGAGGTCAACATTTATAATCGTGGATGCTTACAGTTAGCCTCTAAGAATTATTCTAGGTGCGTGAGGTATTAACGTATTTCATCACAAATTTTAGGTGCTTATAGCGTCTTAAATCAGGCTGCTTACTCTACTGCCCAAGCAACTAAATTGTGTCCAGTTTGAAGCTTCCAAATTAAAAAAAGAAAAGAAAAAAAAAAAAGTAAGCTGTTGTCTTCTGTAACACTGAGGGAAGAATAATCAAATTTATAAATGGGATTGCTAAACCTAATGTGTGGTTTAGCGAGATCATTTTTACCCGTCTTCCTAGCAAATTTTCAGTTAGTACCCATTAAACCAGTCCTATTCAGGGAAATATTTGAAGAAACGGCAAATGCACATATTTTCAGTTGCTTTTGATGAAGTCCCTAGTTGTATCTAATCTTCATACACCCAAGTACTTGGTTGGAAAGTGACAAGAAAAGTGAACATAAAGTCTATTTGGCATTAATAAATCTGGCTTATATCTTTCTCTTGTTGGGAAGGAAATCAAGTATTTTTCAATCTGGCATTC
>NW_009629297.1:3929-10392 GCF_000690535.1 Cariama cristata | reverse complement strand
CCTGTATATAGGCAAATATAAAACACTTTCCTGTTTAAAAACATGCAGGAAAAACATTTCAGGTATCAAAAATTTGCTGAACTGCTTTATTGACTCTCTTCTTACTCTAAAGTCGGTTTTCATCCCTCTTTTCTTGGGAAAGGTGTGTGTGTGGGGGGGGGGGGGGGGGGCGATTGCCATCATTTCTGCTTGTAAGATGAAAATCCCCCCACTGACAGACAGAAACTACACCTATTGCTGTCTAACCAGACCAAATACTGGATTCAACATCAAATGCTTGCAGAAGTCCTGGTCTTGAACATGTGTCATGGGAACTGGTTGACTAAAAGACTTCACGAGTACATTTAGAAAAGTTACAATTAAGGAGCTTACTTCCACCATCATGGTCAATTTGCAATCAATTTAAGAGGAAAAAGCCCCAAATTTAATGACTACTTTGATTTAAGTGTGTTTTTATCCACATGTACTGAAAGTGACGCAGTACTTGCCTTAAGAATGGAAATTTACTTATACACAGCGTTCCCTGAAGATATTACTTTCAAGTAAACATCCAGCTCTCTTCCCCCTTGAAAGATGGTTTATTTCTTTTTCAGTTAAAGCTCATGTTGCAAAGGAACTGGGTGTGATATTTACATGCCTCAAGGTAAATTACTAATACACACCTAAACAGTTTTGCTGAAAGGTAAAGCCTTACCTAATCAAACAGTAATCATACCCCTTGCACCATATGCCGGAGGCTTTTAAGACACAGAAAATGTCCAGAAAAATTGCTGATTTTGGAAAAGTCTCCCTTTAGACAAAGAAAAAGTAATTTTCTGGACACTTAGTAACTAGCATTAAAAAGCTCGTGCTGTTTTTTGGACAAATGTTAAAATAAAAAAAGCTCAAAGCATTGCATGAGAAGGATTGTTCTGTGCAGTCCTCAAGTTACCAGGGTTTCGATTTCTTTCTTTCTTTTTCTTTTTCTTTTTTTTTTTTTTAAATGTTTTATGAGGTTCAATGCACATTCTTTAAACAGGAAGTACCTTCCTGAACCCTCAAACTGCCACTGGAGGCAGGACTGGGATAATACAAATCCAAGGGCAATAAATTTTTCTTATTTTAAAGTGAGCTTTGGGAAAATGCAAACCAACAAACAACATAATGAATGCAGGTTGTCTAAAATATGATTGATACTCAGAACTTTGTGCAAACTTTATACCAGCAAGACTGTCACTTGTGATAGTTGGTACTGATGATAGGTTTAAGTTATAGTCCTAGCTGGTCTGGTGTGTCGTGCTGTGTTCTATGCAGCAGAACTTGCTATGGGGAGTAATGACATGATGGAAAGGAAGGTAACTAGGGACAGAAATAAATATGAAAGCAGGTTGCTGGAACTAATGAGTAATCAAGCAGTATTAGATTTGTCATGTGAGCTCATTCTGCAATGAGTGTTGAACAGCAAGGAAATCTGTTTCAGATTACATGTCCTTGCCAACCAGTCTGAAGTCCCTTCCTTGTCAAAGAAATAGGACATGAATTTTGCACAGCATCTTGCAGAGTATTGTTACTACAGAGCCATTGACTTTCCATACCATGTTTTAGGTATTGCTGTCTGAAGGCATTAATGGGTAACAAGAAAAAATGAGTCTCTAGAACTGGATTAAAGTAATACATGTATTTGAACTACACAGAGGTCCTCTTTGTTCACCATGAGTACAGTCGTTAGTTCAAGAGGCTTTAAAGGGTAAAAAAAATATCCTAAACAGTCCTCACCAAATACTTCTAAAAACTAGAGTTTGTTCTGAAAAGCAATATGGTGAAAACTGTCTTTCTCCCATTTCTAAATTAGGTCTATTCTCTGTCTGAAATCAGCTGCATTCCCACTTATCTTGCTGACCACGAGGTGACTTTTTACTATTTAAGGTGTGTGATTTGTAGCCAATGATGAACGAAACAACTGAAAAAAAACCCCAAAACAACTCTGTATATGAAAGAGAAATTGAAGTATAATCACTTTTTTTTCCTAATTTAATTCCTTTTCTGTATTAAATAAAGATCTGCAACTGTAAACATTTAATTGATAATTGTGTTGATAATGAACGAATCATGAAAGAAACAATCTTATTGTCCCCTAGCTGGATCAGTTTCTGCAAAATAAAGATGAAAAAAGGTCTATTTATGTTCAAAAAACAAAGCATATGTAACTCAGTGCAAACATGAAGCAGTTCTGTTGCATACACATCATTTTTACAGTCATTCTTCTTACCACAAACACAATTTAAGATGTAATTTATGGGGCAAAGTGGTAAACTCCACCATGTAAACACGAAACAGAAAAAGACAGATTACAACCTTCTTATTAAAGTCACTGAGCCAAATTCTGCTCCAATACACATGTACAATGGGAGCTACTTCACCGACTGTGAAGACAGGAGACGGCCTTCACGTGCAGAAGATGATAACCAAAACCAGGTGATGATTAAGTGACCGAGTGGGTTTATAACTTTCTTTGATGATCAGCTCTTCAGAATAATCCCTATTTTTCTCATTTGTCTGCCATAGTAGAGACACTGACACTAACAACATCGGAAGGAAGAAGCAGAAGGAAAGAGCATAATACTGAAACAGAGAAGTGCTGTTAATCAGATGTGTCAAGCAGGTGGCCTTTGAAGCAGACAGGAAACCATGGAAGATAATTAGCTACGTTTTGCTTTGTGTTGTGTTGTTGGGAAAGGTAGCTGAAACTATTTGGTGTCAGGCTACTGCAGTTAATGCAATTTTAATCACGACTAGCTGTCAACTCTATACTTTCCCATGGGTGAAGACAGGACCAAAACTATCTCTAGCAAAGATACTTCGTTCATCTTGGTCTACAGCAGTCTAAAAAAATATTGTGACTGGTCACCTAGAGGGAGTCTTTCATTGTTTTGGACCAAACAGGAAAAACTGTTGGAGATCCTAAATAGTGACTTCCTCAGATTCTTTAACTTTTGATAGGGTCATATCTTTTACATAGGAAAAATAAATGTCTGATAGGAGATAAAGGAAGCAAATAGGCTTGGCATGATTAGTAGCTATGTCTCACAGTATGAACACAGAGAATTGAAAAGTGATATCCCTGGGACAATACTGGTCTGGTGTCTCAGGATACTTGGTCCTGGAATTGAAGATGTCTCTTTACAAATATTCATGGTTTAGAAATAAGTGAGGGTTCTTAGCTATTGGTTTCACAGCCCTGACCTTGCTTGAGGCTCTGTGGTCAGTAGAAAAATCACCCCCTGCCATGGGCAAGGGTGTTGGCCCAAGTAATCTGTTGCACATATTCCACTCATGAATATCTTGAATACAAGGTATCTCAGTCCTAGCAGCTATACCTAAAGAAGTTCATATACCTTGTTCCTGCTTGACCTCAGAAGCTACAGGACCATCTTTTGTTTAGGGTCCTCAATCCAAAGTACAAGTAGTCCAGCAGCACATGGTATCCACTTTTCCGTAGTACCTCTTGTTACTTCTACCCTGTTTTCTGATTACACAATTTTTGAGATGCTCCTCAATTCTAAATTCTCCCTTAGGTAAACTGAAAAAAATATAGGCATTGTGCATCCCAGGATTTACATTAGATTTTAAAACACAAATATCGTAGAAAATCCCTTATGTGAACAAGCCAGTAGTTTTCATAATATCCACCAATTCATCATGAAACTATGAATCAACAACCTGAATGTGGCTAAATTTCAACTAACAAACCAACAAACACTTTCTTAAATATTAAAAAGCAGTCTTTTGTCTAGCCAAATTGTTGAACTAAGACTCTGAAGACATTACAAAGATCCCATTTTGTGCCACAGATGCTGGCTGATCCAACATATGTCACTTAGTTTACACATCTTTGTCTTTAAATGAGGATAACACTTCCCTACCTCAAGTGCATGTGTTGAGGATAAAACTCATTAATTATTCCTTTTCTCTTGAATATTGGGAATCAGACAGTCCAGTGAAACAAAATTAACTGAGATAAAATGCAAACTGCACAAGTACATAAAACAGTCTAAAAATATTTCTAAATTTCTACTTGCATAACCTGCTAAATTTCCTTAATTCTGTGTCTATACCTAGTATTATTTTCATAGCTCTGCCACTGATTCAGTTCAGCCCTCATTAAGGCAGATCAGGACTTAGTACTGCTTCCGAGCTAACATTGCCATCCTTGTTTTGTACACTTCCTTCTGTACACTTGCCACTGCACACAGTCGATAAAGTATTCTGAAAATGCTTGATTTTATTCAATGCATATGTAAGGACACAGTAGACATCATAGTATAAAGTAGGAACATTGCAAAGACTACAAGCAGAGCTGGATGCAGCAATTGTAACTCTTAGGGTAGTATCTTGCCGTTGCTGGCATCACTGGGAGAAATATCAAACCCCCTAAATGAAGTTTGGGAATTACTAGTGACTAGATCTGTTCAGAGATAGAATTCACTATTACCTTTATCTACCTCATAATACTAGTGTGTTTTCCTGTTGATTCCTAAATTAGACTCCTGATTGTTCAGGATATTACTGAAAGCTGTACCCTCATTTCAAAACGTGCATGTAACTTTCAGACTCTGATGATGCACTGATATAACTACATTTCAGTAACCCTGAGAACACTTCTCTATTTCTTATCCATTTGGGAAAAAAAAGATATGAGTATTTGAGAGTGCATACTTAGTTTGCAGAAGCACATACTCTTTAATCAAAATATGTTTATAATCACCAGATACAATGAATGTATATTTGTAGGTAATTGCTCTGATTTAGAAAGGAAAGGAAAACCTCAAAAATCTTGTGTATCACGTCTCTAACTCCTCTGAAATAGCAGTGTGAGTACACACTGGAAATAGCTGCAAGATAATTCTGATGGTCTGATTCAAATTTCATAGCAGTATAAATCAGAAGTTACCCTGAGTACACTAACAACTGAATAAAAACCTTTTGGTTTTGTTTCTTTTGCTTTAGATTTTGATTGAATAGAATTTTGAGAAAAAAAAATCTACTGATTTTTAAATTTTACTTAAATTTTAGATAATTCCTTCTGCTGAAAAATGTTGATTTCCCATCAGAAATATGGGGGGCTATTAGCATTTTTCAGGGCATAAGAAAATGAGCAGAAGGGGAAAAAAGAGGAGGAGCATGTTCAGACCAGCTCTAACAATGGAGTTACGCGAGTCAAACAGAGAATGAGGATTCATGTTTTCTTCTGACTGGAATGCATGATCATACATAATGTTGTTGTGGTAACGGCAGGTATGTTATACTAGAAAATGGCCCCTGAAAAAACATTCTTCATCATTCTCAGTTCTAGAGGTTTAGATATCCACGTGTTAGTAAATAGGTTCACGTCTTACGGATGCTGAGAAACAGATGCAACAGCTCCTTAGAGCTGTAGATAGGTACTTGTATTTTTTCCGTATCACTGATTATGCTGGGATGGTGCTGCTTCTGTTACTTCACCACTGATTACTCCGGGATTGGAAGCAGTCAGTCACTATGAGTTTGGCAGCTGCAGGATCCAGATGTGCAACCCTTGGAATGAATCTCTCTGGCAGTGGCAGCTGGCTACCACTTTCCCTTTTCTGTTTTTCTCAGCAGATGTGATGTGATTGTGCTGTGCATCACACTGTTACTCATTTTCACACCATTTTCTTGTAACAATGGGGAACTGATTCACTGTGGCATATTTTTGATGTTGGAGAGGAACAAATTATACACAGAGGTCCTGTTTCTCTTGTCTGTGTTGTTTCACCTTCTTTGACCAGAGTGGATTTAGCCTGGATTTAGACAGACTAAGGAGAAAAAGGTTCATAATGCATGGTAATCCTATACCAGCAACAGACCAAATTCAGCCCTCCACTCAGTTTTTTAAGTAGTGCAGAATGCTCCAGTCAACTTTCAGAAAAACTAACCTGGACAGTAACTAGGGCTAAGAAGGAGATTCTTGTGACTTCTGTGACAGTTTGCTAGCAGACTTTAAACCAGAGTGAAACTAATTAAAGTAACACTTTAAAGGAAACAGTTGACTCAGTCAGCTGGAGAATATGGATGGGGATGAAATAGAACAGCCTGTGTAAAAACAAAGGCATAGATAACACAGAGTGAATTTAAATTAAACTATAAATACATTTTTGGTACACCAACGTCAGGAAAAAAAGCTTTGAAACTGATTACCATCCAGAACAATGACTGAGTAAGAAGCAGTATGAAGAACAGAGCCCAGGAGAACAGTGCACCCTGCTTGTTACTCTGCAGTAGGCACTGACTAGTCCAGGTAATCTAGCCATGGATAATCCAGAGTTGACTGCACATGTGTTTATTATGAAGTCATTTGTTCAGGCTTCTGAATCCCTTCATGGATTATGATTAGTTCAACCACATTCAAATCAAGAATGAATTCGACCTGGGTTTTCAAATTAAAATCAAGCTTTAACTGAAATTT